>NC_016090.4:34454775-34626681 GCF_000004515.6 Glycine max
TCTTAGTCTAAGTCATACTTCTCCACGTATTGGTATGATGATATACTCATTGTCTGCACCTGAATTTTCAACTGCTTGAATTCCAATAATTAAAAATGAATTTTACAAGTTAAATTACAAAATAAAATAGTATAAGTTAAACTTTTTTACACCATTATATGAATCTGCATCACCGTGCAGTTCTTTTGGAACCGAAGGTGATTCTATTGAATACTTGATTGCATCTTTTTATAGCTAAAAATCATATTCAAATAATCCCTGGGCAGTGGCCACTACCACGTGAAAAGAGTACTACTACTAAATACTAATTAAAATATGTGTCCATATATAATATCTTGACCTATCACGGCGTCGTACGTGGGAAGAAGACACCACAACAGTGTTAAAAAATATGCCTAATGGCTTATGATGAGTTATGACTTATGAGTGTGGGGCAAATGCATGCAGACTATATGCCAGGACTAGTACTGTGTTTATATATTTTTTTGAGTTTAGACAAATTTTGTACGTGAGTTTTTTTTTTGATAAAAAAAATGTTAATTAAAATTTAATATTTAAGTAATATTTTCACATTTCATTCAATAATAATTTATTTTACTCTATCTTACAATATATATATAAATGACCTCAAATTGAATTTAGAAAAAATTAATTTTGAATATTTTTTTTACAATGACAACATTTGCAAAGTATTATTAATAGTATTTTATAACATTAGATGTATATAAAAAGGATTAATTTTTTAATATACTTTAATATTTTTAATAAAATATTAATTTTTCTGTTAGTATTTCTTTTAATACCTTTAATTTAGAGAGAAAAGCTAAGACTAATAATATCAAATTAATGTTCACTAAAATTTAAATTTAGTTTAAGATAAATATAATATATTTTTTTAATTCACTTTCTTTTACAATTCTCAATTATTATGATTTAGAAAGTAATTTTATATTTTACAATAAAAAAATATGTAATCTCACTACTCTCATTTTCATCAAAATATACATCCTATTTTTTAATATAAAATTTAATCACTATATTAATTTTAATATGAGTTTTTTAATTTAAAGTAAATGGAAATTAATATTTCAATAGTTTTCAAATGATTTATAATATATCTATGTGTATACATATATTAAAATTTTATAATTTTACTAAAAAAATAATAATAAATAATAAAATAAAATATATTACCTGATAATTTAAATTTAAATTTTATAAATATATATAAAATTAAAAACTTGGTGAGAGGCCTAAGACAATTACCTAATTGGCCTTATCACTGCTACCTGTATGGGGTGATGCATAGCTCGTTCGAATATTTTATAAGTACTCTGACACAGTATTTTGAAACTTGGACCCCACTCATTTCTTGGGTAACTAGAAAGTAGGATATTCTGAAATGTAAGCAAAATATAAAAATATTTAAGAAAATATTATTTTTTAAAAATAAGATAAAATAACCTTAGTGTTTAAAAAATAAAAATTTTAAGATTATAAAAAAATCAATTTAATTAAAAAAATGTTTTGCAAATATTTTTTCATGTCTAATTTTAATTTAAAAAATCAGGGCATTAAATAAATTAATTAAAAAAATAAAAATACGTTGATAAATAAATTAGAAATGTATTCAGAATAAATAATTAATTAAAGAGAGGAAACTAATTTAATTTTACATTAAAGTTGAAAAGACACGTTCTACAAAATAAAAATGAGACGCGGCTGCATAGAAATGTGATCACAGAAAGAAAAATATCCTATTTTTAAAAATAAAGATACAAACTATTATACAAAAATAAATGGAATAATGGATCATACAAAATTATTAAACTTACGTATATAGAATAAAGATAGTATTGGTCGGAAGAAAAAGAAAAAAGACTCGAAGAATGGAATGATAATTTGGGGAGACGATTTTCTTTTGTAATTTTTCTAAAAATAAAATAGATTAATGGTGAAACGTACAAATTGTGCTAAAATGTAAACATAAAAGCATGAAAAGTGATATGTGGGCATATTGGGTAGTTGAGCCCCAAAGGTGAACATTATTAAAGGGCAAAAGGATTCCCTCCTAGAAGCAGACACCAGCACGGGTCCACACGCAGAATGCTTCGTTAATGGTAACAAATGGGATTATGTCGCTTTGGTATCTGTCTCATATGTCCCTACACCCTAACCCTACTCTTACTCTTGTTCACATTTCTCTTTTTCTTTTTCATCCAGGAATTATTTTTCTGATTATTAATTTGATGCTTTGCCATGCCATTAGAGTTTCTCAATTTGATTTTCGTTAACTTAGATACTTTACTAGTATGAGTTAATGCTTACTTCTTCTTTTTTCACACTGAAATCAATGGCTAGTAGAATGGATTAAAGAGAGTAGTTGGTCATTTCTCAACCGTGTTTCTTGATTATTTAGACGGTATATACACAAACTCTAATTTATAAAGATACTTTACTTATTAATATATGAATAATATATTTTTTTCATAAATATAAAAACATTTAGAATTTATTGCTGTAAAATTTTGTTTTAAGTATATTTTTTTCTTTACAAAACTAAAATGTATAATTTTTTGTCCAGATATAAGTGCGAGTAAATCTAAATTAATAATGATGACTTTTTATCTCAATTATAAATATAACCAATATAAAATATGATATATATTTTTTCATTAATTATGCATACAACTGATGTAAAAAATCATGCACTCGTGGGTTTAAATGTGAAAATCTTATCACAACAAAAAAAAATATTTCAAGAGAACAAAAATCATATTAAAAATTTTATCTAAATTACTATAAAGAAACATATTTTAACCTTAATATATTTTGCAAATAATAACAATAAGAATGGCAGGAGGTTTGGCTAATATATACTCATTTTTTAAAAGATTCACACAATAATTATGATTGTTTTTCTAGAAGTACATTATCAAATATAAGAAAAAAACATATTTTTTTGCCTCAAATAAAAAAAAAATCTATTAATTTTACTTTATTTAATGTTATTTTCATTTAATTGACGGTTAATTTTAATGACTTTATTACTCCCCTTGAAAGTTAGAGAATAAAAATACTTTATATTTCAATACTAAAAATGTTAACTTTTGTCTTAGTAACTTTAAGAAATTAAGTAGTAGGGCATTACCAAAGAAACAATTTCCAATTTCAATTTCTCACCAAAGACCATAGACAACAACACATTAGGTTTTTTATTAGCCAAAAAATTTTACTCTCAGTCTTATGTACATAAACAAAGAGAGTATTAAAGTCAATCAAAAACATACATAACATTAAGTGCAATAAAAGGAAACAATTTCAAAACATCATCCATAAATTAACACAACCTCATCAATATACCAAAAAAACCAAATTTAACATCATTCATTAATATAATTTTTTTCCTCCATAAAAATCTCTCTGTGATGTATAAGAATATAGGTAATGAAAAATTAGTATTTCCTTGATGCGATAACGTTAACTTCATATTGGAAGCCATCATTCCTTACTACAAGTATTCAAGTTGAGTATTCCCAGGCGAGGCAGAATAAGCATAATAGCCATTCTGCTACAAGTATTCAAGTTAGTTGTATTTCCAAACGTCGAGGCAGAAGAAGCTTAAATATGAAACAGAGGTGAAACACAAAAGCTGATCATAGCCCAAACACAAATTCTTAAGATCGATGATAAGTTTATATATTAAGAAAATAAACTATTACATCCAAAATAATTAACTATTTATACTAAAAAAATTCTCAACAAAAAGAGACTAAAATACAAAAATATTTAACCATTATACATAGGATTTGCTAATATATTCACGCCTAATTTGAAGTGTGGTGCGTTAACAACCTACATAAAAATTTAAGGCAAAAATTTCAACCAATTGATTTAGGTAGGAATGTTATATTAATTTAGTATTTAATTTTGAAATAAATTAAAATAATTAATATTAAACTCATACATTCATTTATCTCTGTCTCTAATCTCTCAACAAATCATAAATTCCCATGAGTCATTTATCTTCCCCTCTCACACCTGTATTGAATCGTTCTGGTCTCCATGGAACATTTTTAAATCCTGTTTTTCTTTCTTTCCTTTATCTTCATAAGTTTTTTGTCATTGGAGGACTAAAGTTTACCTTATTGCATCACTTTTTTTCTCATATATATATATATATATATATATATATATATAATATGTTATGTATGCTATAATTTTAAAAAAATTGAGATTAAAAACCCCACTAGTTGTTCGACAAATGGATTCTAAACAATATGAGAATAAATGATTTCAAATCAATAATGTTAACTCCTCTTGAAGAAATAGAAAAAAAAATCCCCATAATCAATTAAAAGTTGACACTTAGCAACTCATTTGACTGTGAAATATATACATTTATATGCATGGTATTATATTCTTGTGAACAAATAATATTATATTAATCATTTTTACAATCTAATAATGAAACAAAACTAAGAATCAAAAGATGCTTTCAATATTATATAGATAGGGATTATAATAGGGAGTTCGCCATACACTTTTGATGATATGATGGGAAATAGATAATGTGTCTCTTCATGTGGTTACACTACATATATGTGAGCGAGGTTCATGTGATCTAAAAGTTGTACCCAAATCAGGCACCACTTGTGCTAGGTTTGGATTACATCGATTCAATAAAATTTATTTTCCATTTCAAAAATAAAACCAAGTTTATTGTTCATTGTTTAACTTATCGTAGGCTAGTTTAGGAGCATATAATCACTCCTTAGCTTGTAAATTATTATCTTAAGAATTTGTATGTTTCTTATGTTTTTTTTTTGTTTACAGAAGCATGTTTCAATTGTTTATTCAACTGAAAGTTAAACTGTTATAAAGCATACGGTACAAACTTCTACTAATTTTTATGAGCAAACTATCAAATATTTCATAAAATATAATATGATTAATCATTTAAGGTCATCTACACATTTTTTTTAAATTACCAATTTTCACAATAAAATAATCTTATCTAACAAAAAAAATCTTATTTCATAAATGATTAACTACATTATGTACGTAGTTATATTTACACTTCTCCTAGTGCAAGTATATTTCTTAATGGTGAAGATATGACACTTACATAATCACATGTTATTAGGAGCTAGCAAAAGGCACAACATTATAAAAATATGAGGGTATAATGTGCAACATTAAGAAAATATGAGGAAAAAAAATGTGTAACATTGTCAAAATATGAGAACAAAACATGAAAAAAATGATAAAAAAAAAATTGGTACTTATTATTTTTTTTCTAGGTCAAAGACTATAAATGTTCTTCAACTCACTGGGTCAGAGACTAATTTCTCTTGTAGTATGTGATTGTTGGTAGCACAAGGAAATTTTGCATACGGTAGAAATCGAACACGGATTTTACCGTTAAATAAATTACTCTCACTCATATGAATACAATGAAATCTTACACCATTATGTTAGCCCTTCGGCTTTGGTAATTATTATCTTTGAACCTCCTTTAATCATTCTGACCTACAAACACTACCTTCAATCGTATTATTACACAACAAATAACATAAGCTCTTCAATTCTCAACATTTATTTAGTTCCTTCCTAATAATAAAACATTTGCTTAACAACTATGAGACCTTATTGCCAATTGCAAAGTTCTATTGAAATTGGTTTATAAACATTCACTCTTATGTTATAAATTAGAACATATATTTATAAAGAGGAGGGATCAACTTACTTCAAGAGTAACTCTTTATACTCATAATTTATTTTCTTAAAATCTAATAGTCATAATAAGTAATTAATTTTAATCATTAAATCTCAAAAAAATGAATGATGAGAATGATAAATAACTTTTAAAGAATTACTCTTGGAATAAGTAGATATCTCATATATATAGATAGATAGATATAGATATATGGGCTTGCTAATAGGCACACACCACACGCTTGTTTTGAAGGTAATAAAAAAATATCCTAAGTATCTTTTATTCTAGAAAAAGTGAAATGCCCATATTTATGTTGATTTTATATTCAGATGATTCCTGTGAAAAGGGATAGGAATATGGATTCTTATGGGTGATAATCATATTAATTATGTAAAATTTTTATTATATCCTCAATGTCATAGGTTATTATTTTAGATTCTGCAATTCAATTTTGATAACAGATGGCCTGAATTTGAAGACAGAAGACAAGTATGTTATAATTGTTTTTGAAAATTAATTATTGATATGGAGATAATTTATCGATTTTGTTTTTTATTTACTTGAGTGTGGTTAAAGTTTTGTTATACATATCTTTTTGTGTTACTTGTTCTTTACAAGATTGAAGGGGATATTTTGGTGTTGTGTTAATTTTTTTAATAGTGAGATGTGATTAAGAAATTTATTGGAAAAATTTATAAGATTGTCTATTGTTATTTGCAAATTACATTGTTTAGTCTCATGTCAAGTTGTGTAGGTGTATATAATAAGTTTTTTAATATAACAAGGTTATTTTAGTAATATAGCATTCATTCCTGGAAAAAAAATAACTTGAACCAAACACATTTTTTAAAATATTCCTAGGAATATAAAAAAGATTATGAACCAATTTTAATAATTAAACAAATGTATTTTTCTTAAAATACCCAAAAATACAATTTTTATCTAATATTTCTAGAAATAACATTCCTAAAAATGAAATACCATCCCCTAAAACAAACATTTCCTATAAATTAACGAAATCGTATATAAAATATGATATAAAGAATCCGATGTTTGACTTAACTAAATACCATATTTTCCACTATTTAATCCGATTGACCAAAATTTTTATAGGAGCAATTTCTATAATTTTCAAAATATAATTTCTGAAGATAGCAACTAGGAACCACCAAATTATTAAACAAGCTTTATAAAATTAAACCCGGCATAGATCATAAGATTTCTGTGGGTCACGCATTGACTTGATAATAACCATAGAACAAAACAAAGAGAGAAACCGAAACAAACACGGCATTAAAATATTACACTTTTGGGAAGCACGTATAGGAAACCTAGCCCTAATGACTCTCCCATGTGGCCATGTCCTACCCCTTCTCCATTGGAGCCACGTTCAAGATCTACTTATCTTAACTCTCTGTTTGGACGTTACCGACCATGTCAACTTCATTAAGTCGTGACAGAGATAGAAAAGGATGTGTTTTCGCGTCCTCCATCTATCAATTTCATTCTTGCTAGCTGTTTTAACGTGCTTGGCTTGACCTGTTGATCGATGCATGATGTCTTATTCTTAGCACAATAAATTGGAGAAGGTTTAATTAATTGATTTCTTATTTAATTTGGATTTGGAAATATGCAACGGGACAAGAGAGGGGTTGGTTAATTTCTTAATTGGGTTGAATCAATAATACGATCAAAAAATTTTGCTTAACCACGCACATCCTTATGTTTGATTGAAACAAAAAATGTCCACCTGGATTTGTAGTTGGATAACGTTATCATCAGGATAGGTTGATTCATAAGGGTCAAGTTGAATTGAAATCTTAATTTAATAATTTCTTAGCATAGTGAGATAGATAAGAAGTAACTTAAGGAATGGTAGAGTGACTTAGGCTTTATTTTCAATTCCTTAGTGAAGACTTTTGGTGATAGAAAGATTTACCGTCGGTTTATTACACGCATTTATGTACATCAATTTTGTTTTCTTGTATTGATGGTTATAAAAGAAACATAAAGGCTTAAAATCGTACATCAAATGCTTCTCACATACATTAGATCGGTATTAAAAGTACAACATCTTTGGCAACATGTACATAAACTTAGGCATAAGGATCTTATTAATTAAACATATTAGATTCCGTCAAAAGTACTCATTTTTCTAGGACAATAATAAAACAGCCAAATACCAACAAAAAAATAAAATAAAACATCCAATTTTTTATTTTTTTTCTTTTCAATTAGATTTTTTTGTAGTGTTCATCCAGTAGACCTCTACAGAAACTAGTTCAGATAAAAAATCTTTAGGGCAGGGCCTAACGAATGTGTACAAAATTTGACTAATTACTTATATCAAAATTATTATACGTAACCAAGAAAAATGATCAAAATATATAGTATTAAATTAGTCATTTAATTTTTTTTTATTCATACAAATCGAATGATATTTTAAATTACATTTAATTTAAAAATTATTCATATTTATTTTAAACATTAAATTAATTATCAAATATGAAAATGATTAAAAAATTTAGATCATCATAATATTGATACAAAATATTCACCAATTATATTAATGATTAATTTTCGTGAAGAATTGACGGATCATTTTTAGTGTGATATTCCTTTTCAATTACATTTATTTTTTATCTACAAAACTCAAATCTAAAATTTTATTTAAAGAAACAAGATGTCAATATCATTCAACCAAATTTATTGGTCTTGCAAAGAGCCAATTTAATGTCATGTATATCTTTAAATAATTAGTTTAATCACTCTTTCAAAAAATTTCTTCTATGAAAAATAAATGCTTTTTACATATTTAATTTCTTCCTTTCACACGCTTTCAGGAATGTATATTTGTAGAATTGATTTATGAGAGTGTCATTATTGAATAAATAGAAACTTCCCTATTGTCAAACACTTTCAGAGAGTCAAAAGCATCCCAGCATAACACCTTGACAATGACAACAGCTAGCTCGCAATGTCGCAGAAACTCTACTGAAAATAATTTTTTTCTGGATGAGCTAATCATCAACCAAAGAATTTAAGAACTTATCTCTTTATCTTTTGTATTAGTTTATTTCTTTTTATTGGTTGATAGAAACCAAGTTTTGGGCCACAACTGGGTATACTTTAGTTTCTCTGTTAATTTCAAAGGTTCATATTGACTAGACACAATATCTGTACCCTAGCTGGTCCAACTTCAAAATGTAACCCAGGTTTGATAGACCAGTCTATTCAAGATTATGGTATATCACAAATTTAGAAATGGAAATAGTTTAAGGATAGAGCAATTTTTTTTTCCTAATACCTCCACTTTTGTGTGGCGTTTGTTAATGGTCCGGGTGAAGAAAAAAGAAGAGCCAAAAAAAGTGACAAGATGAAAGGATATGATACAAGTTATTAGAAAAGCTTTCTATTGTTTTGAATAAAAGCCAATTGGGTGAAGATAAAAAGGTTGATGTTAATAATGTCATGTGGCATGCGTTCGAGTGAAGGAAGGGATATGTAAATACAAATAAAGCACAAAAAAAAGCAAAACAAAATGAGAGCCAGTATCTATCATCCTCAAAATCTGGTTTCTTTTCCAGCAAGATATTTTTATTTCTTTTTAAATGGAATCTTCTTGTCCTCACTTTTTGGGTACAGAATTGAGTAAATCGAACAGGATAAACTAGCTAGATAGGTTTTCACCTTTTTGGAACAAAATTAGCTAGACAAGTTAAAATATAGCATAAAGGGACAATAGTGTAGTTTTTGAAAGATAATTTGATGTAGAATTAATCTAAAGTAATTTATAAGATTAATGTTATAGAAGATGAGAAATGAAAGGGGTAGTAGTTTTTTTTGTTTTACAACGATGACAATGAGGATGTAATATAAGACTTTATAAATATTACTTCAACCATATCACTCTGAATCTTAATGAGTTAGTGTAATAGTTTGATACATGTAACAAAAAGAAACACATAATTAAGGGGAGGGGTGTTAAAACATAGGACAAATTGGCATCCTCAATGTATTTTGACTTGTAACAAATAAAGGACTAAGTTTTTATAGCCTTCCAAAAAAAAGGACTAAGTTTTTATAAAGATAAAAGCAACCACGATAGTATGAGGAAAGACACTGGATGCTTTTGTATTGTCTTATGATTAGACAATTGAAACGTGTTTTTAATATTTTATATTGATCTCATCTTTGTTTTTATAATCTGTGTGTATATCAGAATCTTGATTAACACACTTATATTTTTCGAAGAACACCTTAGAAGTTTCAAAAGAGATATCAACGAAAAAATGATCAAGTAATCTCTTAAAAGGCATGCCAAGCTAGAAGAAGGAGAGTGCCAATTATGTATCTAAACAAAAGAGTTATTTGCTCACTGCAACAAGAGATCCTATGAGAGTAAGGGGATATAAGTCGTTATATATTTTAGACTAGATAGTCATTTTCATCTATGAATGTATAAAGTGTTGATAAATTTGTCCCGAAAGGTGAAAATTCAACTTTTAGTTTTCAAAAGTAAAAAAAGTACAACAAATTCATCTATTTGTTTACTTCCGTCCGTTATTATTGATGAAAGAGCATACGTGACACATTTAGGATGAATTTGTTAACGTTCTACACATTTAGGGACAAAAATGACTATTTACCTAAAATATAATTTAATCTTCATCTTTCTCCTTTTTTAGTCGTTCTAAGTATAACATTACAATAAATATTTTAAAAAAAATAAAAACAAGCTTAAGTTAGAACAAAAATAATATTGATTAAAAATATACTATGTTTGTTTCTTGAAATTTCTACTCTGATAACATTAGGTAGTGACAAACTCAAGTTGAATTTTTTTTTTTGTAAGGATTAATTTAATGGTTGTGTATTTTTGTTTGAATTTCATATTTTGGGTAAGGTATTGTCACATTAAAAATTTCATAGCAATAAACAAATTATGTGTATTAATCAATATTATGTTTATTATTATGTTTGTTCTAACTTATGTTTGTTTTTCTATTTTTTTTAAGTATTTATTGTAATGTTATGCTTGCAACGATTAAAAAAGGAGAAAAGATAAAAATTAAATTATATTTTAGATAAATAACTATTTTTGTCTCTGAATGTGTAGAGCGTTGACAAATTTATCTTTAAATGTGTTACGCAGATATTTTCATTAACAGTAACGAACGAAAACTAATGGACAGATAAATTTATCACACTTTTTTCACTTTCAAAGACTAAAATTAAAATTTTTATCTTTCAAGGATGAATTTGTTAGGATTCTACACAATTAAAGATAAAAATAGCTATTTATCTTATATTTTATCATATCAAAGTAACTAATTGGTGAAATATATTTAATGTTACGTTAAATGAACCCAATGACCTTGTTCTCTCTAAGAAGATCTCAAACAAAGGGACATAGAAGAAGCAAGAGGAACAATTGTGAGACAAGAGTTATTTCTTGAAGACGGCCTATATATAATATATATAATGGAGATCTTTGCACAAGAAAGAGAGAAAACACTACTAAACTTTATAATATTTTTTAAGTTTTCTTTAAACCTCTTTATAAGAAAAATCCTTTACTTAAATTGTGTATCCATATGATAGGACAATAAGATTGTAAGATTTATCTCTAATAAAAATTCTTAGTGATTCAGATGGAAGCTTATAGAGGCTTTGATTCAAAGAATAATTGAGATACTTACTTGAAGAAACAATCGTAAAGACATACTTTTGATAGTAGATATGAACTAGTATAAAGTTCTTCATGTTCTTTGTATTACCTACAGGCAATCGTTTAGCCAAAAATATTCCAGGTTGATTTTTTTATTTATAAACTCCTTTTAACCTTCTCGAAAACGTTAAGGTGAAACATTATAGCAAAGAATCCAAGATTATCTGCAACTTAGTACTAATTATTCACATTCTAATAAATACGTGGTTCTCAGTTGTAAACACAAAATATTCCAACAGTCATGAATGGACATGGGCCCATAACAAAAAGGTTTATATACCCATTGCCGGATTTTCATTGCAAATGCAATCACTAAACCCGCTCCAGCCAAGCCTTCACATAAGAGTTGTAATAATTTTTTTTTTTTAATTTTAAGCAGACGTATGAATTGAGAAAGTACTCCAGTGGCAGCAGTGCACATTTTTCAATTGTTTCAACGTAAGTTCTCGTGTCCTGTTGCACATTTTTCAATTTCAATATATAGTAGTGACCATACAGGAAATTAGAACAAGACGTCTAATAGGAAAACAGATACATAGGGATATTGCAACACACTTTGCAAAAGATAAGACAAAATTATCAAAAATAAATTACAAAAAAATGGAAAGCATTCCTTCAATGACGTTCTTGCCATAGTGGAAACAAAATCAGTTTCTTTAGCAACTTCTCTAATAGCATATCACAGAAGAAGGATTAAGTACAAAGACAAAGTAGTAGCAAACCAGAAGCTCATTAGCCAGTAAACCCTCAACTACAATAAACATCCTAGAAGTATATTAATTTGTGTACAAGATAAGCATGAAGTATCAATTTTATTTTTGCTTTGTTTAAATTGCTCACATTACTTTCAAAATTTGAAGTCCTAAATAACAGCAACCAAGATGATATGAAGAAGATGTGATAGGTTTTGTCATCCAAGTCTTGTCTTAAATAATAGCAAGACAAATGGTGTGTAATCATATGTTTCTCACTCAAGATCGAAACTGGGTTGCAAATGAGTCTACAGTCTTTTTCTTTCCGTGCAAACAATTACAGACAATTGACAAACCACTGAAACCAGTATTTCAAATTCAAGGAAAACAAAAATTTCAATCAACAAAGAAAAATAGCTACACATTCTAAAATTCAGACAAACCAGACAATTAATTAGTTAACTCCATAATGGCAGCAACAATGTCACCACCGGCCGCCTTGAGAGCTTTAACGGCTTTAGGTCTTGACACGCCAGCTTGAGTCATCACCAACTCTATGTCCTTGGGATCTACACCAGCCTCATCCACTTCCTCATCATCTTGAGCAACAGCAGAAGATTCAGGCTTTGATCCAACATTGCTCAAATTAGGAGCCTTGAATTGCTCTGCTGCCTGAGTTTGTAGCTGTGAGCTCAAGTCTTCAATCTTGGCTTCCCCAAATATAATGTACGTGTCAGACGTTGGACTCTTGAAAACGTCTGGTTTTGAGATGACGAACAGGATCTAAACAAACAAAAGTCCAAAGTTTCAATTTTTACCAAAGCAAAATAAATCTGACAAATGCAAAAAAGAGTGGTGAAAAGCTAAAAAGACGTGTCAAATGCTACTAACATTCTTGCTCTTCTTGACCGTCACTCGGCTGACACCTGTTACAGGTTTCATTCCAAGTTTAAGCATTGCCTTGCGACTCTTCTTTTCACTTCTGGTCTGCTTGGACCTACCAGATGCATCACCTTCTAGTCCTGCAATAGAACACAAATTCCTCTAAGATTGTGAATTGGATCTGTCCATGTGGCTTCAGTTCATGCAGAAAGAAAATAACAATATTAACTCATTCAGACAGAACATAGACTTGTTATGATCTCCACGCATGTTCATTTTTATTCTGATACCAGATACAAAGATCCATCCACCCAACCTATTTGTGACATAGGCATGATATATTACAACTCTCAACTCAAGTCTAAAATACAGAACAATCCTGAAATGTATAGACATGACATGGGACAGTGATACAACTCGAAGACACAGAACAAATTTAAAAATTGTACAATGTATAAAATTAAAATAAAATATAGATCTTAAATCAAATGAGAGAATCAGTGTTTTAAAAATGAACATGAGTCATTGATGATACGATAAAATGCTACAATTCATCAAATTATTGTGATACACTTTATATGTATTGGTATATAAGTTTAAAAAATAAAAGTATAAATGGGCAAACTACAACTTAGTGTATTTGCAGTGCCTGAAAATTCAATTTGCATCATTAAATCATGTGAATGATCACACTAATATTGGTGGTGATTTCTGAATCTAAACAGATGAAAGAACTTATTATAGTCTATATAGGAAGAAAAAAAAATTCAAATTCTTGATGATAAAAGTTTGAATAAAAAACAGTATTTAACTTATTTGCACAACATGATTATTAGCACCTCATAAGCCACGGATCCAAATAAAACGAAACAAAATTGATGCACTGACTAAAATTGGCAAGAGCTCATTTCTTAGGACAAGCCAAATTAATCTCATTAACCATGTATACTATTTTCACTGACGATATAATTCCAACCAAATTATCGAAGGAGTGCTACTAAACCTTTGCCAAATACAAGAATGAAAGTGAGCAAGTCATGGCTCATGAGCACTCTTCAGTTAATCTCATTTACCAACTTACCGTCGGCATGGTCATCATCCTCGTCATCCTCATCATCATCATCATCCTCTTCCTCATCATTATCATCCTCGACGACAGGTTCATCATCCTACATTAAATATTAACGCATATATGTTATAATTGTTCTTCTACTAACTTTGGTTTGAAAATTAAACTCTTCTTTTTACATATGAATCACTGAATCCCCAGAAACCTTTCAATTGATTGCACAGAAAAAGTTCACCTTGAACCAATAAAAAACCTAGCAATTTACACTCTCTTCCACGTCTCAAGTTACTGATCGAATCTCTAATGAAAAAACTGCATAGAAAATACAAAGCTATCTAAAACCTCAACATTCTCGAATCAAATGCAAAACAAAAAACCCATAACAGTAACCAACTACTACTAGTCCTTCAGAGTCCACAGGCTACAAATCCTAAAATAGTTAACCGAAGGATTTTTTTTTGCACATAATCAAACTAAATTGAAGTATTTTCGAATCCAATTCAAAATTAAGGAAAAAAAAACGCAAAAAAGGAAAAAAAAAAAAGGAGAGTTTTTAATGTGGATTACATGGATCTTTTGCTGTTCGAGATGTTGAGCAAGAAGCTCCTCTTGGGTCTGAGTAGTCATAGTGAATAGTGATTTGGATTTGGTGTCACAAACTGGATTCTGCAACAGTGGATCCCCCAACACATCCAACAACCTAAAACCCTAACACTCAGACTTTATATACCCCAATTTGGTTTGACCCGATTAAAATCCGTTTTCTTGTTAAAAAAACCACATTGTCAGTTCATAACTTCATATAACTTTTTTGAAATGCAGTTCATATAATTAGAAATAATTAGTATTGTAATTTGTGCAATGTTCATTTTATATAATCAAAATTTATATATTGAAAATCAAATTCAAGTTAAAATTAAAAACATTAAAAAGAATAAACTGAAAGAGATTAAAAAAATAGAGAAAAAAATCTCTAAAAGCCCATTTGTTAAAGAAAAAAAAAACTAAAAACACTTGTTGAAGAATGACAATCAAAACGTCTCGTTCAAAATAATTATTCTAGTTTATATATAAAAATTGATTAATCATTTGAGGTGAGTTTGATTAATTTTTTTTTATAGATTGATTAATTTAATTTATTTACACTTGAATGTAAAACTCTTTTACACATTATTGATAGAATTTTATTCTATAACTACGTCATCTAGTTTATTAATATAATATGATAGTAGTGAAATACTACTGTATAGTTGTATTTAAAATAATGCCAACCGAAAAAATATATAAACTAAATTCAAATTTTATTAAACTTTGCTGTTATTTTCTATTAGACTACATAATGCAGCGGTGGAGATTTTAAACTTTGTGATGTTTTAATCGTAATTGTGATTGTGGATCACACTTAAAAATCATGATGGATCTCATGTTTACTTATTGAATTCAAGTTTATAAATTTAAATGAGAAAAATGAATGTGCACAATAAGTGTAGAACTTTATACGGCCAAACAATAATGTTTGTCATGTCATTTTTATTATTTTAATTAAATCAAATAAAAAAAATAAAAAAAAAAGAAATCACATATTGTTGCATTGAGGTGGACCTCATCTCCATCTTCAGGCTCCACGCCTTCCTCTCTGCCTCCGCACACTTTCTCACTTTTCCCTTTCAAAATCCCACTCCATCAGCAGGATCTTTTCGGCAGGGGGAGAGGAACTTTAATGGGGTTATTGTTAATTCAAGTCTTAGAAATACTTTATTTTAGGACTAATGTTTATCTCATCATTATCTCTCCCTAATATCTTTGTTTTCTTATTTATTAGCTTGAATTCTAAACTTTTGGGGTTATATTAGGATATTTCAATTTGACTTTGATGTAATAAGAAAATTCTGTTTTGTGTTCATGTTGTTTGAATCAGAAAATTGAAACTCTTGGTTTGATTTGACTTATTGATATAGGATTTTCCAGTTGACTCCTATAGAACGTTTCACAAAAGAATGTCAATAAATAGGAACTGATTCAGGTCGGCTACATTTTTACTGCTATTTTGTGTCCTCCTCCCTTCTGTTTATTGGCAATGCAAAAGAGGTGACAACTCTAAAGAGTTACAAATTATTGACAATCTCGGCAATAAATGTCTCAAAGAAGAATTGATAATTTTTCTTACTGACAAATCATTAGTATATTTAAGGAACCTATGTCAAACTTTGTTGGTCATATAATAGCCATCACTCTAATGGATTTGTAAAAAATATTAGTTGTATTTAACAATGCTATTTCAATGTCTTCACTATTCACAAACTTACCTTGCAGTACAGCCTTGCAATAATTCCTGAGGCTATAAAGGGAGCAAATCAGAGGATACCAAGTAGCAGAAAAGCTTATTGGCATTGGCGTGCAGGAGGCCAGATAGACGGTAAAACAGTATTCTCCATACTCCTTCACCGTCTATCTGACCTCATGAAAAACTTTCCAACCTTTATGAAGCACCAAATGATAACTTCAATTATCAGATTCAATTCCTGAGAAAGGCCCAGGGCTTCCATTGTCGATATGCAGCCACCAGATTCCATTCACCGTCCAGTATGCAAAGATTATTTGAACTGCATTTGAAAGCAAGAAAATGACATGTAATCGTACATATATCTCATTCAAGATTGTGTTTGGTGACTTTGGTCATTGTGCTCACGGTGCAGAAGGAACACCTCACACTTGTTTATATGCCATACAATGAAGTACCATAAGCTTAAACTCTACTAACCAATAGGAATACTAATTATGATTGTCATTCTTGGCAGTGAACATACAATTGTAGAGAATGAGTCTACAGTCTTTTCTTTCTATGCAGACAATTACACAGAAAATAGAATGAAGCAAAGATACAATTAGCAAACCACTTTTCAAACCAAAGGAGAGCAAAAATTTTGACTAACAGAAAAGTAGCTCCACATTGCAAATTCTAAAATTATCCCAAATCTGACCATCATCAATTAGTTAGCTCCATAATGGCAGCAACAATGTCGCCATTGGCAGCTTTGAGAGCCTTAACAGCTCTTGATCTCAACACACCAGCTTGAGTCATCACCAGCTCTATATCCTTGGGATCTACACCAGTCTCGTCGACATCCTCGTCGTCTTGAGCAGCAGCAGCAGAGGTTTCAGGCTTCGATCCATCATTGCTCACATTAGGAGCCTTGAATTGCTCTGCTGCCTGAGTTTGTAGCTGTGAGCTCAAGTCTTCAATCTTGGCTTCGCCGAATATAATGTATGTGTCAGAAGTCGGGCTCTTGAAAACATCTGGTTTTGATATAACAAACAGGATCTAAACAAACAAAGGAGAAATAAATTCAATATTGACAAGTACGAAATAGATGAAACAATGAAAAGTTCTTCAAAATAAATAGATGTCAAATGCTAACATTTTTGCTCTTCTTAACAGTCACACGACTGACACCTGTGACAGGTTTCATTCCAAGTTTGAGCATTGCCTTGCGACTCTTCTTTTCGCTTCTGGTCTGCTTGGACCTACCAGATGCATCACCTTCTTGACATTTAAATAGAATACAAATTACTCAGAGATTGAATTGTATCCATCATTTTAACTTCAATTCATGTAAAAATAACATGAAATAAAGTGCAGTATTAACTCAGTTGTACAAAACAAAGGCATGATTTATTCTAGCATGGATTTTTAGGCCAGTGAATTTCACCCGACCTATTTACGACACCATCATGATTTATTAAAACACTCAACTAATTTTAGGTAGAAAATATTCAGATTCCCCACATTAAAACTTTAATCAAAAACAATATCGAACTTTGTGAACCATGATGATTAACACCATGCTAAGCAAGGCCTTTGGATAAAAGAAATTAAAATTGAAGAATATTGACCAAAATTTTCAAGATCTAATTTCTTGATATTTTTTATAAAAAAATATACAAAAGATTGATTATTGGGTGAAAAAAATGCAATCATATCGATCACGTACATTTTATGTACTGTATACAAATTCCAATCAAAGTATTGGACGAGTGCTACTAAACATTTGCTAAATGCAAGAATGAAAGTGGGTATGTCATCCAAGGCACTCCAGTTAATCTTATTTGCCAATTTACCTTCAACATTGTCGTCATCCTCATCGTCGTCATCTTCGTCATCCTCATCATCATCCTCAACTACAGGCTCATCATCCTACAAAAGATATTCAAAAGTGCAGGATATTAGACAACAAAGCAAATAGTAGGCCATTAAATATGTGTGGACTGTGGAGTTAAAAAAGTTCTTCTGTGGCTACATTTTAACTAATACATAGTAATCATTAGGTGTAACCATCAATCAACTAAGTTTATGACAAGTTTAAATTTCAGATCATAACTAAGGGTTCATTCTTTTCTAAAGGTTGAGCTGTTCTCCCATCTTTGATTTGAAAATCATACACTTGTTTTTCACACAAATTGCTGTAACATATAAACCCCCAGAAACCTCCCAACTAATTGCATAGAAAATGTTCAACATTAAACGAATTGAATTCAGGTATTTCCACTCAACTCCCAAATCTCAACTTTTGCAATCCTAGTCAAAACTCTAATGAACAACCCAGAGTCAGCCATTGAATTTAAAAAAAAAAAAAAAAAATCTTGAGGCCAAATTATTTTTTTTAAAAGACAACCAAATTACTTTTAAACCTTGAATCAGAATAGAATTAATTTTAAACCTAATTCTAAATCACTTCACAATTAAATTAAAATAGCTAATAAGGGAGAATAAAGGTGTGAATTAATACATGGATCTTTTGTTGCTCAAGGTCGGCCGCAAGAAGCTCCTCTTGGGTCTGAGCAGTCATAGCGATTTATCGGTGTTCTGCTCTGCTGTTACTCACGATTCTGCTATTATAGTATACAACAACACACGACCAAAGAACCTAAAACCCTAGAATTATGGTTTTATAGTTCTAATTTCGGGTTGACCCGAATAAAACCCGTTAACCCTGGTTCCGTCACTTTCTTTCGGTGCGGTTCGTACGGTAGAAGGACTCTTACATTTCTTACTTACTACTTGCCACGTCAAATAAAAACCCTTCAGCGTCATTCCTACATATTATTTTAATTTTAAATACCCTTTTTTATCGAATAAACTTTATTAAAAAATATTATAAAACTAGGGGTGCTTGCGAGATGGTTGGTGTCAAATTCACAATTCAACCTAATCAAATTTAATTGATTTAATTTAGATTGATTTTCACAATTTTTTTAAAACTCAACCCAACCCAATACATTCATGAATAATTTGATTCGGTTCGAGTCAATGAATTACTTATTTAAATTTGATATTTTTTCTTAGAATTATTATTTTATATCATGATTAATTCAAATATTCAATACAATTAACACAATATTATCAAATGTTTGAAAGTAATAAAATTGATTCATTTAATATCATCACACAATATTCTAAAATAGACTAATACAAATTAAAATAAAATATTTTTCGATGAGATTTACTATAATAGTCTGAATCACAATTATTACCTACAAACTAATCCCTTGCACTATTGCAACAAAATTTGTTGAAACAAATGAACAAAATATGATTCATTAATATTATAAATATAACAGAAAAACAATGAAAAAAAAGATGAAACAAATAATAATATAGCTAAAAGTAAAAGTTCCAACACTAGTAGTGCCAAATGTTTATAGTTTTAACACTTGGAGTCTCAATATTAGCAGTATTTAACGTCAAACCAAACAACTTTAAAAATTAGCTTAAAAATTAACTAAAATTTTATACAAATACGAAAAAATGAAATAAGAGATTACACATATGATTCAATCTTTTCCGCTTTATTTATTTCAACTTGCAAGTTATTAACATTTTGCTTAGCAGGTCTATGCCAATTTTGAACACAAATGAGAGCTTCAAGAGGAGGGAGTCAAGGAACTATGAAATAAATCTACAATTCTACCCTTTGTACTAAATACAAAACTCAAATGATATAATAGATACAAGAATGACCAATATATCTCTAGTCACATAAGAAAGAATATAATATTTTGATATTTTCAATTTCCACCAATTCAAAATGTCAAACTCAGAGTGATCATCTTCAACATCATCTTCCAAATACCTATCTAACTCATTTTTTTGCACATCATTCTATTTTTTCTTCATTTTTATGGCAAAAGCACTAGTTTGGTGTCTTTTTAAAAACTATTTACCAAAAGGGGGCTGTTTTGAAACTATTTACCGGGGGGATCTGTTTTTATTTGTATTGCGCCAAAGGCAGGGGTGCAACTCAACCGGGAGTTGACACGTGGCATGAATTTGTTGTGCCAAAAACTTTGCGCAATGAGTTGCTACACATGCAATGGCGCAACCACTTTTAGACAGGGTTGATTGCTTTGGGCAGCGCGTGACCAGCTGAAAAGGTGTTGTGGCATATCAGTTGGAGCAACCCTTTGCTGAAATTAGCTAAGTACAACGTATTGCGCCATTATTACCGGCGCAATACATGCCTATATAAACGAGACACACTTTCTGCTACATTTGTGCATCTCTCCAATTTTCTTTCTTTGGTACAATTCCACATCTTTCCCAGTTTCTTTCTCTCTATATTACAACTTTGTTGATCTTTCTTCTATAGGGTGAAAATCAGTAATATATTTATTAATTTTTTATTAATTTGTATTATTTTTTATGTTATTATAGTTAATGAAAATTATTGATGACATTATTGATTTATTTTGTAGGTTTTATTATAAAAATGAGTTCTTCGATTATTATTATGGTTTATTTGAATGGAAGAATATTTCAAAGTGACGATGACATCAGATTTGAAGGCCCTAAGAAGGCTATTCAAATTAAACGTAGTGTAACTTTTGATGGGTTAAAAAAAAGAATTCGTGATAAGGTAAAATTAGATAAAAATGAAAGTATATCTACTATGATTTGTCGATTTTTAGTTGCAGGTAAATATATTGCATTGCAAATTTGTGACGATGAAGATGTTGAAACAATGATTGAAAGTTTTCAACAACAACAAGAAATGGGTGTCATTGAATTATGTGTTGAAGAAGATGTTGCCGGTGCTTCTACGTTGAATGTGGCAAATTCACTATTATCGTGTGGGAATAATATAGCTGACAATGAATCAAAAGTTCAAAGATTTGCAATAAATTTAGATGATGATTTTGACGATGATGATTACATGATATCTAATTCATATGTTGAGGACTCGTTGGATGAGGAGGAAGATATCGATGATATATCTGACACAGATGAAGAAGGTATATTTAATTAAATAATATTGTAATCTTATATTTAATTCATAAATACTTTTGAGAAAAAAACTGTATATTAAGATTTATTTGCAGGTGGAAGTGGAACTGCATTTTGGGAATCTGCTTCTTATTATAGTAACATTAATTGGAGTCATACGGATGAAGAAGACATTTGTGGTTTCGATATGGGATCAACCTTCAATATTGGCCAAGAATTATTTGTTGGCATGGAATTTGAAAGCAAAAATGCAGTAAAAAATGCACTCCAACAGTATGTTATGAAGGTGCACCAAACTTTTAAAGTTGTTGAATCAAAATCACAAAAATATGTTGTTTGCTGCGCAAATCGAAATGATGACATCCCATGCCCTTTTTATATGAGGGCAATTGTATCTAAAAAAACTGATACATGGAAAGTTACACAGTGGGGGGGACCGCACACGTGTTTAAATACAAGTATAACACAAAACCATGACAAACTTGATTCTGATTTGATTTCTACGTGTGTAGTAGGTATGATTTTAACTATTTTAATTATTTGTTTATTTATCATTGATTTGGTTTATGTTGATAATTAATTATTGTTATAATTATTTTCATAAGGATGATTAAAGAAGATCTGTCATTGAAAATTTCTTTGATTCAAGAGAGAATCAATGGTATGTTTAACTATAAAATTTCATATAGAAAGGCCTAGAAGGCTAAACAAAAGGCCATTATGATTGAGTATGGTGATTGGGATGAATCTTATGGCCAACTTTCGTCATGGATGAAGCACATGCAAAATCATTGTCCAGGATCATATTATCAAATATGTGACGATGATTTTGTAGTTGGCAATACGGTGAGTCGTGAATACCATCAGTTCTATCGAGTATTTTGGACTTTCGGTCAATGTAAAGAGGCTTTCAAGTATTGCAAGCCAATCATACAAGTCGACGGTACATTCTTGTATGGAAAATATCGTGGGACATTGTTAATGGCAACAACACAAGATGGAAATGGCCATGTTTTTCCGCTCGCATTTGCTGTGGTTGAGGGAGAAACATTAACAGCATGATCATGGTTTTTGGTACACTTGCATGAACATGTCACAGATAAAGATGGTATATGTCTCATTTCTGATCGTCATGCAAGTATAAAGTCAGTCGTTGCTAATGAAGCACTTGGGTGGCAACCTCCCCATGCTTATCATGTTTACTGTGTGCGACATATCGCAAGCAATTTCAACCACAAGTTCAAGAATGAGAAACAAAAACAAATGTTGAAAAAATTAGGTAAGATTTGACTTATAATATATCTTATTTTTATGATAATTTTACTGAAATTGGTAATGACTAATGTGCAGGATACACTCCTTGCAAACATATATTCGATAGGAATTTTGACAAATTTTGTGATTTGAGTCCTGCCATAAAAACATGGATAGGTAAGATTTCAAAAGAAAAATGGACCATGGCATATGACAGAGGAGGGCGTAGGTACGGTCATATGACAACTAATCTATCTGAATGTGTAAATAAAGTTTTTAGAGGTTGCCGCAACATACCAATAACAGCCCTTGTGAAGTCAACATACAGTAGATGTCGACAATATTTTGTAGACCGCGATCGTAAAGCTCAAAGAGAATTACAAAGCGGTCAGATTTATTACTCGAAGGTTATGAAAGAGATTCAGAAAAATCAAGAAAAGGTTTGTTCTCACATTGTCCGCATTTATGATATTCAGAGAACAATGTTTGAAGTTGAGGAGGCTTACGATCCTATGTCTCAACGAGGTGGACAAAAGTGGTCAGTTAACTTAAACGACCGTTACTGCCAATGCGGTCAATTTAGTACTTACCATTATCCATGTTCCCATATTATCGCTGCGTGTGGTGTTGTCAGCATCAACTTTTATCAACACATAGATGTTGTATACACAAATGATCACATCTTACGTGTTTACTCTCCACCGTGGTGGCCCCTGGGGTACGAGGATGTGATTCCTCCATCTGATGCGTCGTGGA
Organism: Glycine max; assembly: GCF_000004515.6. NCBI lineage: Eukaryota > Viridiplantae > Streptophyta > Magnoliopsida > Fabales > Fabaceae > Glycine > Glycine max. The sequence goes on from NC_016090.4 coordinate 34,478,161, forward strand.
CACTTGTGCCTGATTCAAGTTTTAATCGTATGAAAGGAAGGCCAAGATCAACACGATTAAGGAATGAGATGGATTGGAGGGAACCTTCTCAAACTCGTCAAAAATCTGGTAGATGTGGTGTACAAGGACACAACCGACGCAATTGTCCTCTACAATCTAATCAGGGTAGTTGGTAACGTCATGGTCTGCATCCACAACACATCATTTTCACGTGGTCCATATATCACATCAAAACTGGATAAGGAGCATGATGAACTTGCCATATCAAATACACTGCATATTACAAAAATAATTAAATTTACCTACGTTAATGAAAATTCTCAAATGACAGATAACTATTTAAAAAAAAAATTGTCGAGTATCATAATAAAAAAAATAAACAAGAAGTTTAGACATATCAAAATCAATATCTCCCTATTTTATAGGTACCATGAGTTTATTTAAGTCTAATTTTTTAATAGAACTTAAATAATCTATGTCTATTTATGATTGGCTTAAATACAATATAATGCATTTTAAAAAATAGCTTCATTAAGTTTTTATGAATATTTTTTATATAGGAGTTTATGTTGTAAGAGTTTTAAATTCAATAAATTATTTACATTTAGATATATATTGATAACTGCTTATACGTTGTTTAAGTCGTACTTATAAAAGGCTGTCTTATTTTCAAAAACAATTATGATTAAAAATAAATTAAAAATTACAAAATAGATAATATAATGAAGTATATAAATCTAAAAAATATTAAAAATAGAAACCACTAGCCACTATTAACATAGTTTTAGTTTTCAAAAACATATATTTTAGAATCATAACATGATATAAATTAAGGTGCTAAAATTATATTATATATATCATAACATGATATAAAAGAATTAACATAAATATATAAAAATAGTAAATGATTTTCTAAGATAATTAACATATTAGGATTCAAACTCTGAATAGTTTTGGGAAAAAAGATAATTAACAGCTTAGGATTTCAACTCTTAATATTGTACGTATGTAAAGTTTGCAAGTCATAGCTCACTTCTATTATGACTAATACTATGGCCACATGTATTATTGAGGGTGGGAGAGGTAAGGGGAGTTAATCTTGATTACAGAAGCAGTATTTGGTACAAAGAATGATTTTCACGAACTGCACCAAATAATTTTAAAAATAAATAGCAACTAATTAACTATTTGGACCATTTGATGTTGTATAAATCTTGAAACGAATAATTTATTGACATAAAACTCTTACCTACATACAAATGTTATTTCTTCAGGTTTGTTACTTTACAAGCTAAGGTTGAAATAATACAAAATTTTTTTCATCAAATCCCGAGACTAGAACTCTTTTCTTACCTCAGTGACTTGTTCATGAAATCTACAAATTTCACGTGATTCACATATCATATTAAATACTATCAACTACTCTCTTTTTATCATTTTTTTTTTCTTCTCATTTTCTATTTATCTTTCTCTTTTATTGTATTTTATTTTATAAACTATAGAGACACAAATATAATTTTTCCTAGCATCTCTAGAAGTGAAATAAAATTAAAAAAAACTAAAAACGTGTTATGGGGAATCATGCATGTCACAAGGTAAAATTATATTTAACTTTTAATTTTATAACGTTAGTATTATATCTAACAATAAAAAAACAAATTGAAAATAATATCACCGATTTTAATATATGTAACTGTCATTAGTAATAATAAAAAATACGAACTAAAATTATTATGAAAGACATATCAAACTACAAGAGAGAGAGAGCAAGTTTGGAATGAAAGGGAGTAAAAATTACTTACCGGGAAGAAGGAAGAAGGAAGTTGCTCAAGAGTGTCTGTCTGCCGGAAGTGAAGAAGTGAGCAAATGACATGCATTTTCACTTTATAAATGGGGAATGAGTATTGCTACATGAGGTTTGGCGCAACACACCTCACATGCGTACTAGCTTCCTGTGCAGCACCTACGCCCCTACCCTGCACCTATGCTAACTAAAAGTGGTTGCGCCACTTGCATGAGTAGCAACTCATTGCGTAAAGTTTTTGGCATAACAAATTCATGCCACGTGTCAGCTCCCGGTTGAGTTGCGCCCCTGCCTTTGGTGCAATACAAATAAAAATAGACCCCCCCCCGGGAAATAGTTTTAAAACAGTCCCCTTTTGGTAAATATTTTTTAAAATGACACCAAACTGGTACTTTTGCCTCATTTTTATTCTAAATTCATATATATATATATATATATATATAATAAAATTTATATTAGTTACATGTTCATAGGTCAAATCAACGGGTCAATGAAATTCATGATCCAACCCGTATATGAACGATTTTAATTGATTCTATTTGATTTTGATTTTGATCGATTTAAATCAATTCGAATTCCCAAGTAATCCTTACCCCTACCTATGAATACCCTTATATAAAACTATAGTGCTTTATATTTTATTTTATATCTTTTAGGATTTACAACTTCTACTTTAGTTTCAAATAAGTTTTAACATTTCTCTAAAACAAATATTAAGTTTTAACACTAAAAAAAAGAAAAATATGATGAAAAGTGCATTATCAACACTACTTTAAATAATTTAAGGTCTTCAAACATGACCGGTAGACGGTCGAGATTAAATTTTTAGAGATGTTTGAGATTTAAAAGAAAAGTATGTTTGGTTGTTTGGATATTGCCTTTAAAAATAATTCTCTTTTTTTCTAATATTAAAACATATATTGTCTTGATAGATCAGTTTTCTAGAAATTATCTTTCTATTTTTAATTTTTAGAAGTAAAAATGAAATACTTTCCATTGATTTACAACTACTCTGCTCTTGTACCTTGACCTTGGTACAAAATATCAATTGGAAATTGGAATATGTTTTGTACAAATAGACATGAGAATTAACAAGTTTTCGTTTTCATTTGACTCTTAAGTTGAATTCATTTATAATGCGGACACTATTTGGTATATTCCAATATGAGAGGTGCAAGAACACCGTTCTCAACGTGAACTGCATCCCGTTAAAACTGCATGCAAACGTGCTCAGGTTTCAGGAATGGAAATTGCTCCCCTGAAATTCAAAGCAATAATCCTCCGGACGTCACAGCTGATGTAGTTATGAACAAATGTGGTGGCTTTACATGACAAACCCCCAACCACCCACCATGCAGGGATCCAAGTTCAAAGAAACAGTCAGAATTCATTACATTGCAAAAATAAACTACCCAAATATCATCATCCATTCATTTCAGTGGGAAAAAGAGGATTACATAATGACCAACCTACCGCCTGTGGGTAAAGCTAAACTAAGTTCTCACAGGTGAGGTGAGTTCACCAACCACGGCCGCCAGAATTTCCAGATCCCCATCCGTTCCCTGATGCTGCTTTCTTGGGGGCAGATCCCCAGCCAGAGCTTCCTTGTTCACCATCACTTGGACCAGCACCACCACTCGCTTGTCCCCCCCAGCCACCATTGTCACTGTTACTAGCTCCACCTCCTCCCCCTCCCCAACCACTACTGCCTCCACCGCTTCCACCACCACCACCCCAACCACCAGGAAAAGCTTCCCTTCCAGGAGAATTCTGAACCTTGGCCCCTGGAAAATTGCTTAAACCATCATCCGAATCCTTTGTATTATTAGAACCCCATCTGCCCCCATAACCAGAGTCCTGCCTTTCATTATTGGAGTTGTCTCCTCTATTGTTATAAGAACCTCGACCACGACCACGTCCACGCCCTCTTCCACCACCATATGGACGAGGCACTCCACTAGGATGTTCGTCCTGATTCCCATTGTTTCTGTATTCACCCCGTCCTGTAGAACAAAAGAAACACAGACATAAATTTTAGATAAAAAAGAATTGTTAGATCTTACTGGAAAAATGACAGGTGAAAACTAATTGGATAACATATGAAACAGAGACAAGGAGAACAGGAAACCAGTCAGCATTTTAAATGCAGAAGACTTGTGATCACTACAGATACATGAGCATGAAAGTGTGCATACTTAACAAGCAGCAGGTAGCTACCAGATGACATTCAAGGAAAAATAACTAAATAATAAATTCATTTAACCCAGCAAAGCTGCAAGAGCATACTGATTAGATAACCAGACATAAATAAATAGTCAGTTCAACACCCAACTAGTTCCAAGAATACATGAAAACTAAATATAGCTGAATTCAGAACCAAATCAATATACCTGTCCTGGAACCAGGTGTAGATGATCGATCCCCCCTATCATAAGAGTGACCTCTCCAGCCACCACCCTCACTGTTTGAGCCACCACCCCAGCCACTACCCACAGATGCCCCTGATGAGCCACCAGCTGCAGGGCTTCGCATTGGTACCATAGCAGCAACAGATCTAATGGAAGGGGCTGAATCATGCTGGGGATCATCAATATGTCTCTGAAAATATGCTACAAGCCTATCAATGTCCTCAAACATCTTTTTCCTAAACCTGAATCCTTTTGGGTAAAGCCCAATGTACTCATGGTGTGGATTTGTACTTCTTATATAAGTTAATATAAATGTGCCAGGATGTTCATGGGAGATGCCAAAACTATAGACTATGCGCATAGGATACTCAGCTTTCTCCATCCTCAAAAGTTCATCAACTTCTGCTTTTGTACCCTTTCGGAATTTGCGATAGTTTAACATTGACTTTAAGTGAGCCACCAAGGGATCAACATAGCGGTCCATAACCTAAGCAATAATCAGTAGGAAATAAGTCATATAGTCACAAGCAAAGCATCCAGAAAATTGGGGACAACTTACCTCATCTAAGTCCTCAAAAGTGTCCTCTCCAATTTTTAGTGTCTTCCCGATTCGGAGTAAGCTTGTTATGTCCTTGTGTTCCTTCCCACCTTCAACTATATCCTTATGGGCATATACTCCATCATTAATTTTAAGAGTTAAAGTAAGATATGAAGGTCCTCGTGAACTAGGACGGATAATACTTTCTCCAGGATCTTTGTCAGACAAGAACTGCATAAAGATAGAGGCAAAGCTAAGCTAGCACCATATCAATCATTAAATCTTTGCTACAGGAAAAATCAAATTAAGATTTTTTTTCATTTAATGATTACTTGCTCATAAGATGGTGCTTTATATATCAAATCCTACCAAATACAAGTTCATCACACTGAAAACCCACACAAATTTTAAGAACTTAGAATCTATGATCTCTAATCTCTAAGCACCAGAATTCAAGCAAGCAAAATTATTCATTATTTCAGTGAATATCATGGGCTTATTCTTCAAAACAAGAAGCAACCAATGAGCAATAGAATGAAATAAGGAAATATTACTATGAATCTACTTCAATTACATAAATTGTTTGGAAGTGATCACATCCAAACCAACTTTACCGGTACATACAACCAACACCAACTCAAACAATTTAAGTTTAGGAGTCAATCATCAGAAAAAAATTCTCATCAATAATTTAGTTCTAACTTCCAACTTCAAAGACATGTTGAGATGTGCATACACAGAAAACCAAGACAATTTCACAACTTTGGAAAATCCAATTATGATTCTAATAAAAGGCCAATAAAATACAAAATTTAACATAAAAATACTCAGCTACAAACCTCCATTGCTTCATCGGCAGTTATGTTCTGAAAGCGTGGATGAACAATCATCCTTGGCTTGAAATGCTTCTTTGCAAGCTCCTTTTCTTTCCGAGCTTTGTCTTGATCACTCTGAAAACAGCTCCGGTCCTCATGGTAATAAGGGTCAATATCACGGTTATTCTGTAACCGATTACTTCTCATTTCACTATCCTTACATACAAGGAAGACTTGATACCTATTCTTTTGAATTGACTTAATTTTACAAGTGAGCATGTCACCTTCATGTAGCCTATCAGACAATTCAATTACATCTCTCCAGTCATCTGTATAGTCTTCTTTCAAGAGGATTCCGGTCATTCCAGATTCAAGCCCACATATTGCTTTCTGGGCTTGCACTCTCCGAACTGTGACTTGAACGATTTTGCCTTCAGCAAGGGTCTCTTCAGTCTCACCTGAAATCATATAGAATTCCTCATCTTGACTTGGTTCTTCATATTGCTTACGCCAATCCTGAAAACCTTGAATCAATTCTCTTTTTATGTCATAGAAAGTTTGTATTTTGTTCTGACGTTTTTTCCCAGAAGCATATTCCTCAACATCAAGGTTTTTCAAATAACTAGGTCGGTCTCTCACATGCTCTATGGCCATCTCCAGTGCATCATCATCATCATTTGCATCACCTGTGCCATCTTCTTCATACACATCTTTGGCCAACTCTTGTGCAAGAATATAAGATTCAGGATGAATTCTTGTATCATCCAGCAAATCGATAAATTGGCTGCTGCTAGCAGCTAAACCACTTCGCCGGACACGCAAGAAACCAACCGCATTGACAAACACCTTTTTACCAAGTTTATGTTCAGTCAGAAAGTCCTTCCGAGTAAAAATTGCACCAGCTCTTACAAGGGATCTCTGTAAGGATGCAGCCTTCCGTGGACCAAGCCCAGAAATAAATTGTAATGGAGCAAATAACCATTCATGACTTATTGCTAAATTAATGTCTAAGCCAACCTGATTGGTCACATCTACCATAATCTGCTCAACCATTGCAAATTTATCATCTGGGTTGAGAAAACTCTCCAAAGGGCTCAGTTTCCATGACAATATTTCCTTTCTAGGTCCACATAATGTTGCAACCATTGCCAATGGGTTCTGGAGATAACGTCCAAGAGCAACTGCTCGCCTCACTATACCTATTAAAGTAAGAAAAGTGGAATCTTATACCTATCAATGCAAAAAAAAAAGGATGAATTATGGGATTCCTTAAAGAGAAGGAGCAGCAAAACAATATTACCTTGTTGTGAAGGAAGTTGTTCAGAGGAAATTCGAGAATTTTCATAAAGACGAGGAAGAGATTCATCTCCATAGACAATGCTGAGCCCATCCATTTCGTGCCCAACATCTCTAGGATTTTCCTCCACCATCTTAAAAATGACCTGATAAAAGTAGACCAAATCACAGATAAGACCCACCATATGACAACAACAAAAGCTTTTTCCCACTAGTGGAGAAAAATACATTAATCAAACTACTTATAGGATTCATATGCAAATAAATTAGAAAACTATGAACTAGTGATACCATTACTCAGGCAATTTATTACAGCTTAATTGTAATTATCATACATCATCAACTTACCCAGTAGGAGGTAAAGATGACCAACTCAAATAGTGTATTTAGGAAAATACGAGTATATTAGAAACAATTGAATCTACTAAGTGCACATTTGGTATGAGGGAGCAGAATGGGAATCAAAATAGGAATACAATCGAGAATTGATCCTTCCCACTTCCATGTATGGTTAGGTAACTGGAATTAAATGGGAATAAGAATTCCTTAAATTGCAGGGAAAGGTACTACATCATAAAAGTGATGAATCCTCCAGTCCATTTCACAACATACAGGCATTGACATAGAAACCAATATACAAACCTCGTATATATCTTCCTTCAAACGGGTGCAAGACAAGTTAACTGCTCCTAAAACAACAACATGCGGTTGGTGATCGGTCATAAACTTTAACACCCGTTCCTGGTCATTCTTCTTCCGTTGTTGGTCATTAACATTCTGGGACCTAAAAGTAAGTGACCCAGTGTAAAGAACATCAAGCACTTCACCCGATGAATCTAACATGACAAAAGTTGTTAGCGGCTTTCCAGGGCCCCAACAGCATGCCATAACTCGAGGAGCAGCCTCATCATCTGAGCCAAGATCATTTTCCTTCTGTTGGTAAGGTCCCACGGCAACCTTAGTCCATAAGGCCTTCCCATATTCCATAAGTAACCAATTCTTGGCTTTACTTGCCAGGACACCTCTTGCCTCTTTTTCCATTGACGGTAAAAGGAATCGAAAAATGGCATCATGCAGTATCAACTTCCTCTGATCATTCCACAGCTGAGCAGATCTGCTAACACTGTCACTAATATAATATTCATTGAATTGGTCTATTAACTTATTAAGATACTGCTCAGGCAGTTTAATAGTAACTTGAATGAGTTTCTCCTCTTCTGCCTTGTGTATAAGGAGCCATTGCACATCTTCAAACTTAGACAAAGGCTTCTCCCGCAGCCACTTCACCCCAGCAAACTGATGGAAAGAATCTATTGTTGTATTTCCATCAGCAGTAGGACAAGTTGACACAACTGCATGGTCAAGAAAGTGGCTGCGAACATGTTTCCTAATGCTAGGCTCACAACTTATCTCAACAGCAGCCTGGAACAAAATAACAAACAAGATCAAACAATGGCAGCCTTACAATGATTAAGAACAAAGTTACAAATACATACCATGTGCCTGGCACATTTAAGTACTTCTTCAGGGGTATCATACATAGCACATGTAAAGTTAGAAGCCATCTCTTCTGGTGTTTCCTTTGGATCTTCCAACTCTTGCTACAGGGCATGGAAAACAAAACCTTTAGTATAGGGTCAAAACAAACAACAGTTCCAAATCTAAGCAAGCTTACCAGGTTAACTTCAGTTAGGCATAATCCAAGTTGCTCAGGACTACACCCAAACCTGCTTGCAACCTCCCAAAGACCAGCCTTACTGAAAGTGCTATACATTGACTTCCTTTTTGGCCTCTTGTATTGTCCTTCATCAACACCAGCTTCGCCAGGTGGGAAATGCAAGTTGAACTTGGAGTCAACATCATCAACCTCCCTCTCAGATCCTGCTTCCTTCAGCGATCTCATAACTGATTCAAACAATTGACGATTCAAGTTTAGTCTTGTTTCATCATACACACGACGGGACTCTTCTTCAAACCGTTTATTATAGTATGACTGGAGGGCACTCTTCCGCTTCTGAAGAAGCAACCACTTCTTGTCCAAGTCCTGAAGAGCCCAAAGTACCTAAACAATGCACAATGAATCCATTTGCAGAATTTTAACTACATCATCAATAATCAATAATAAGCATAATAGTAGCAAATGATACCAAAATCAATGTTCACAGACCTTGTGCCATTTCAGAGTAGGTGTCTTGTCATTCTTATCCCAATTATCATCACCAGCTTCAGGGTGCTCTAGGTCTTTTAATAGGCTTAAGCAGTCCTCCTTCCGATACATAGCAATAAAAGGAATCTAGAAGACAAAATTTTTCACATTAGGAAAATGAAGAAAAAACTAACAATAGATTCAAAAACTCATGGATAAAATAATACTGACATCTAACTTTTGCACATGATGCAGTTCCAAAAATCTGATAATATCATCCTTGTCAACTGGTAGGTCATCCTCTTCATTATTCTGGGAGTTTGAAATCTTCTTGGGAATCCAAGGAATTGTTCCATTTTTAAGTTGCTTACAAATCCATTGACTCTCTTCATCTATACTACTTGCATCCACCGGAGGAGTACCAGTACTTTCATCAGATACCTACAAAATAATAAAAATAAAAACAGTTCATTATACAAGAGAGCACTTCAAAAATCAGTAAATTTTGATCTATGTCCACAGAGATCTCAGAAGACCTGCATTCTCTCAGGAATATCAAGCTCCCTAATCCAGTCATCCTTCTCTGTCATATATTTCTCAGAAAGAACAATAGGCTCAAATTCATCTTCAAGTCTAGTCTCTCTAAATTCACTCATTTCTAGATTTTTCTGGCGATTCAGAATCAACTCATCTGGATCACCAAATAATTCTTGAGCTTCTTGTAGAGCTGAAGAAGAGACTCCAGGAGCCTGCCTAGTTTTCTTTTTCTTCAGCTTCCTCTGCCTATATAGAATTGAAGTAACAGATCCTTAGATGAAATTAAACTTTAACAATAAAAATTAAAAAAAAATAAATTAAAATACCTCATAGGAGCCCCATTCTCATCAACTTCTTCTTCATCCACAATGAAGTCAGCCATTTCATCATCTTCTCCAATGTCAGCATCCTCTTCCTCTTCTCCTTGCTCCTCCTCTTCAGCAATGTCTTCAAGTGGAGCTCCTGTAATACATGGAAGGTATGGTAAGCAAGTGCTTGGATATTGTTGCATGTATGAGCATAAATTACTTTACTTTTGGCATACAAAATGGCATTCCACATGAGACAGTTAGAGTTCATTAGCCGGACTAAAATGCCAAAAACCTACATTGACAACCCAGAATCCATGAGGACTGAAATATTTTTCATATCTTTTACATAGAATGCAATACTTTGTCCTCATTAGCATCAAAGGAAAAATTCAAAATAACATAAATGCTATTTTAGTAATTTCACTTTCAAAAATCATTTTACACTATTCCAAGTAAACTCTTTCTTACAAAATTGTTCTTCAGTGAATATCTCCAACCTCAGAATTCATTTATCCAAAAGTGATATATCTGTAATTCATTCAGTGTGAAAAGTAATTTTCCCGCAGCAACCAAGTACTGCCAATGAAAAACAAAAAAAATAGACCACCACAAATGGAGTATACCTTCATCATCACCAAATAAACTGCGTTTAAGCTTCTCCTCAGCAGTTCGCCCAGCTTTACCACTTCCAACAAGCTCCTCCTCATCAGAAAGCCCAGAGGGCTCCTCCTCAATATCCCTCCTGCCTTTTTTCAGCCGCTTGAACTTTTTGCTCTCCTTATGAATTACAAAAAATTATTGTCAATAAATTTGTATGTATAGCATGGAGCATGGTATTTATCCACTAAAAGTCAACATTAATAATGAGAAATTGAAACATATATACGAAAAATTCAAAACCTTCCGACGATGGATATTGATATTATTGTCCTCCAGCAATTCATAATCATCTTCATCAAGGACATACTCCTCCCTAAAACAGTGAGATTAATTTGTCAAATATGAATGTCAATATCATTAATGTTTAAAATTTCAACCAAGTACAGACAAAAGCACGCAATCAAATTTTTTTCAATCCAATGTCTATCTCCCTCCAAAGGGACACATAATGAAGGGGTACCGGATAAAAAAGCAAGGGCAGCAGAAGCCAGTCCATGCGCATTGTTGAACTTTTAAAAAATAGAAGACAAATTTATATGTAATTATGTCATTCAAAAAACTTGTAAATAATTTTAAGGGAAAAACCTATCAGTTACTTGATGCAAGAGTGATAATCATATACACATATATGTAAAATAATAAAAAATATATATTATCAAACATTGTGCTTTCTTCTCTAAACATATAAGCTCATCAACTTCAACCACAAGCAGATGTAAAAAAAAAAAATACATAAGCGATAAAAACTGACTTTTTCTTCCTCTTTTTCTTCTTCGGTCGCTCCTCATCACTTTCTGCTCTCTCTTCTTCTTCATCCTGCTCCTCTTCGTCCTCAATGTCGTCCACTATAAACCCATCATTTTCATATTCATCCTGCCCTTCTGAAGTGACGAGGGTAAGAAAAAGAGTATCAGAAACAACAAAAATAAGACATTATTAGCTCCAGAAAATCAGACACCATCCGAAAGATCACATTCATATAAGCAAAAACAAAATGAAAAAATAAAAAACAAAACAAAAAAAAGAGCAAAATGATAAACTCTAAACTGACAATCACATTGCATTTACCAAAGGCAACATCCCTTACCCCTCCCCCATCAAACAGAACATCAAAACCCTAATTTCAAGGTCGAAACACTAATGTTCTACCAAACCCAACACCGCCACCGCCACTGAAGAAATTAGCATGCGAATAAAAACTGAAAAATAAAACAAAAAATAGCATTCACGAAGCGCGTAGTTCAGAAATTTCGACCGAATCAAAAGTTCATACCCTCTTCTTCGTCCTCGTCTTCGTTGTCCTCGCGACCCTCTTCCAATTCGTCACCGTCGACGGGTTCCCTCTCTTCCTCGTCGAGTTCGACGTCGTCTGCGCGCATTGAAGAGCCACAGAAACCGAAAATGAGAGAAACTTCGAAGGGGAAAAGAAAATGCAAATGGAAATTTTGGAGTTTCTAGGGTTCACCTTCTTCATCCGAGATTACGCCTTTGGCCATGATTGAAGAGCTACGAAACACAGCGAATTAGCAAGAACGACAGAGAAAGCGAAACCGAACCGAAACGAAACGCAGGTGCTGTCGAATGCGAATCAGAAGAAGCGAAGGGAGAGTAGAGTTTGTAGAGGGGAAGGATAGCCCAAGTGATGTTGTGCATTTATATTTGTTTATTTTGTTTATAATTAGGAGTGTGTTTGTAAATTTGTTAAGTGGATTGAAAATTTAATTATTCTAAAAAATGCAATGTGGGAACATGATGTTTTTCTCTTACACGAGTTTTGAAAAATTATTTTCAAGTATTATTCTAATAATTTATTGTGTTTTTTTTTTTACAAAATGTAATGATTAATTGTTGAAGAAATATTTTTGGAAAATAACAATATCATATCTGACTTTATTTTCATTTTCAAAAAAGGTAATATATATATCCATGTGAGAAATCATTTTTTAACATAATTATAATTTTATTCTAATCACTTTATATTTCTAAAAATTATAAAATCTAAGTAAACATATTTTTATTCTAGAATAAAAAAAAATATTTTTATTCTGAGAAAAAGCTAAACATATTTTTGAATTTATTCAAAATAATTTTTTTATTATAATAGCTTTAAAAATGTAAAATTATATTTTAAATAAATAGCCTTTGATATTTATATTTTGCAGTTGTTGATTGCCACCAATTTCAATATATACTAACTATTTTGTGTTAGTAAATTATAGGAATTAAAAGTATGTTTAAGCAAATATTTTTAAGTTTTCTTCAAAAGTTATAAACAATAGATAACTATTTCTTTAAAGGTAAATAAAATAAGCATATACTACAATTTGTTATTAACTTGTAAGCCTAATTTATGTAACTGTTAACCGAATAAGTCATTGGTAATTTGAAAATCTTCTACATGTTTAGAGAAAAAAATCTAAAAGTTAGTTACTTATTTTTTTTAAAAAAAATCTTTAAAATAAAATACACTAAGCATACAGTTGCTTTCAAGTTTTAGTATGACTCAACTTATATTATCAAGTTTTCTTACATAACATTTTTGTAATGAAAAACTAAAAAAAAGCATTTTTTAAATAAGATTCGAATCAAAATTTCAAGGTCAAATTAATTTGTTGGTCCATGAATTATTTAACAATCTTTAGTTAAATCCTTAAATATTTATTTTAAATTGGGTTCCAGAATTTGTATTTTTAAATTTTTTGCTTGGTAATTTAAGGTTTCTAATTTGAGGTGATTTTTTTTATTTGTCTAGTTATACAATATGACATTCATATTTCAGAGAAGAAACATTCATTATGGTGTTACATGGCATGGGGAAGTTGAAATTTGGGTCATTATTGCACTATGTTGATTGTAAAATAGACAATTTCCATGATTAAGACATTGAAAAATGGTATTTTTTGAAGTGTCTAATTTATTTGAGGAGTTAGTATACAAATGTAAGGACATGGTTTAAACTTGGAATGAAATTTTTGTCCCTTAAATTCTTAAACACTCTGTATTGAATGGTAAATAGGTAAAATTTGGAGTTAAATGGTCCCTCAACTATTTCATATTTTGGTTTTTAGTCCTTCCTAAAATGGTTGTCCATATTTAGTCCCTTGTTTTTTTTGTATTACTCAAAATTAATTATGTGAGGTTGAATTTTTGCTTTCCCCATTTTAGGCCCCTTAAGAATTAATTTTGAGCAATAAAAATACATTAGGGACTAAAAATGGACAATTTTTTTAAAGGGACTAAAATTAGTCATTTGAAATTCGACAAGGACTAAAAATAGACACAAATTTTAAAAAAAGACTAAAAAACAAAATTTTAAATAGTTGATGGACCTAAAACTTATTTAACCCTAAAGTTTGTAAATAATGATGGAAAAAGAGTAATGGTTAGGTGTATGCAACAAAGGCTTCTAAGGCTTACTGTAGACCATTCAAAGGTGTAGATGGATGTCATCTTAAGAAAAAGTATAAAGAATAACTATTGATAGTAGTGAAGTGAGATGATGATGATCAATATTTTCCTTTAGCTTGGGTTGTTGTGAAGACAAAAATAAAGAAAATTAGTATGTAATTTTTTAATATCTTACTTGAAGACATTGAGAATATAAGAATAAATAGTTGTGTCTTTATTTTAGACTAACAAATGATGAATTGATAAATTACATTATTTTATATTATGTTTGATTTATGACAATCAGTGTTTGAGCGTTTACAGTGAACTTTTTGTACTCGTGTTATTAATAAACGTTGATTCTAACATTTGATGAGATCTTGAAAGTTGTTGATCACATATTTTATGTAAGACATTTATTTAGTAATTTCAAGCATAATTTTGGTGATGATACATTGTTAAAGGATTTGATGATGAGAAATGCTAAGACTATTTGGAGGCATGGAATGATCAAATGCACCAAATCAAGCACAATATCATTAATGCATACAATCAATTATATGTGATTCTAGCTCCATCCTATAAGCACATATCTAGTTTCCATCCAAAATGTGATGTTATGAAAATAACTTATTTGAAGCATTTAATAACATGTTATTAATATGTTGTCTATTTGCAAAAACTAAAATCAAAAGTTAAATTTGCAAGGTATAATAAGTATATAACAACATAAGTAAATTATTGATGAGAGTGAATTTGATTGATGATTGAAGTCTTTTGTAATATTTCATTTAGAGTCAAAAGCTAAGCCAAAGGAGAAACTATTGTATGGACATTGCCCTAAAATTTAAGTGTTGGGTACATTCAATAAAAAAAGTGACACCTCATTAAAATATTATAAAATAGTATAAAAGTTAAAACAAAAACATAACGCTTCATCCTTTTTCTTAACAAGTTAACATCTTCTCCTTCGATCCTATTTCACACTAAGTTTCGCTCCATTCACATTATCAGTCTTGCAAATCGCTACTAAGTTGTTGTTGACTTCCTCAAACTAAATTTCTCTTCTTTACTCTCACATTACCATCACACTCACTTTTAGTTTTCGATTTTCAACTAGTTTGACCAAGTTCTTTCTCATTTTTACCTAGATCTTATTTTGCTTCAAGTTATTCACTTTTTCATTTCTTCACAAGTTTACTAAGCAAATAATAAAGCTTTTAACTTTAAGCTCTACTTTATTTCTAAGGACACTTGGAGAGGTTTTAATCTTGATGTTATACACACTCTCATAAGTAAATTGTATCCTTTTGATTTTAGTGAACAAAAAAAATACTTTGAGATTTTAATTTTAACATTTTATTGTTTATGCTCCTGGTTAGTTTAGATTTGAAGAACTTATCCATGTGGTTAAGTTGTGTCAATATTTGTCAAGAACAAATAAGTTAAAATACATTTAACTTAATTGATCAATTCATTATTGTTATCTTAACTCTTTTAGTTTTTATAATTACCAAAAAAATCATTTTTTCAACAATGAAGATCATCAAAACAAAATTGCATAATTTAATGGAAGATGAGTTTCTTATAAACAATATGACTATTTGCATCGGAAAATAAATACCTACAAAACTTTAGTTTTTATTTGATTATTAATGAGTTCAAGTATTTAAAGGAGCAAGTGAATAATACTTCAAATGCATGTGATTGTTGTATTACAAAGTGTGTACTTACTTTTGTATTAGTGATACCGATAATCTATTTAAACATAATATTTTGATTTTCTAAAAATAATTTATCAAGTTTTATCATTGATTTCACACATAACATGTCATTTTATATGTTTCATAAAAATTTATCATGTAAAAACTCATAATACTAGTAAATAAATCATAAAGTATATTACAAGCAATTGCTTTAAATAACCTAACAATGTGTTTAATAACATAAACACCCATAATAATAAACAAATTTATACCTTTGTCATCTACTATTAGTGTTTGCATTGACTTTACAAGAACAAAGTTAGATTTAATAATTTTGTATGACATCAATTCATCTTAAACTACTTTTTATTCATTTCCAAGAGTTTTTTTAGAGGTTAATAAAATCATTTAACATACCATGTTGGAAAAAAAAGGTTTGAGTTCGACAAGAACCAAAGATACCTTAGATTTTGGTTATATAAGTTTTAAAACTTTTACCTTAATTAAGTATACTTTTTTAGTTTCTTTTTCTTTTTATAGAGTTTTCATAAAAGACTCTAAAATAAGAGGGAAGTCAATACCTACATTTGAAATGCGAATAAAACATGAGCTTTAGGATTGAGAAAGGAACAACCTCTTTTAAAATCATGTTTAACTTGATATCTAATTGGGAAATCAATAAAAAAAAATTATTTTCAATCACTTTAGATAATACTTCTGCCAATTAAAAGTATGCAAGATGTCTTAAAGTTCATCTTAATTTGCAAAACAGTTTGTTGTGTAGTGGTAAGTTTTTCATATTTGATGTGGTGTTCATATACTCAATTTGATTGTTCAAGAGGGTTTAAAAGAGTCTCGTCATGCACTTCATAGAATTAGAAAAAGTGTTAAGTATGTTAAAGGATCAAATGATTAAATTCAAAGATTGTATGCAAGAAATAGGCATTGAAAGTAGTGTTGGTTTAAGATTGGACATGCCAACTAAATGGAATTCAACATATTTAATGCTTGAAAGTGCACTTAAGTATGAGAAAGCATTTGATATTCTTAGGGTAACAAATGACAATGATCATAATTGCCCGTCAAATGAAGAATGGAGGAGGGAAAAAAAATTGTGACACTTCTTAGAACCATTTTTTGAGACCACAAACTTAATATTAGGTTCTTCTTACCCAACCTGAAACAGATAGTTTTTGCAAGTATGAAAGATTGAACGCATGATAAAAAAAACTTGTTAAATGAGGATGAGGTAATAAAGAAAGTGTGTGCAAAGATGAAAAACAAACTTAGCAAGTATTAGAAGGAATATAATGATGTATTGTCTTTTGGAACTATTCTCGACTCGTGTTTCAAACTTAAGTTTTTATTTTTTTGTTACACAAAATTTGATAAGTCAACCTCTAAGAATAATATTGGAGATGTGAATAAAAAGTTTGAGAAACTTTATGAAGAATATGTAATTAATTTTAATGATCAAAGTGTTTCTCAATCTCAATCATATGGTGATTCTAGTATGTTAGGTAAGTGAAGGAGAAAAAAAAAAGATGTCAAAATTATTCAAGGTACTTTTTTAATTGCATAGTCATTAGTTTCATATTTTCATTCATGTTTTGTTACGGAGCATAATAAAATATTTTTTGCAGGAATTTAAAAAGTTTCAAAATGAGCCTAAATCTAAATTTGGAAAAAGTGAATTGGATGTTTATTTGGAAGAGAAAACATTTAATTATGATGACTATTACGATTTAGATGCGCTAGGTCATTGGAAGACTAGTAAAAACATACTTCTCACACTTGCAACCATAATAAGAGATATATTAAGTATCCCAATAACTATAGTAGCAACAAAATCAACTTTTGATATTGGTGGATGCGTTCTTACCAAATACTGAAGTTTCACCCTTCCTGAGACTAATAAGATGTTAATTTGCATTAGGAATTGATTGCACGGTTTTGAAGAATTTCCTAATTGTAATAATTTATTACTATATTTACTATTAGTTTATTATCTTAAGATTTATGGCTTAATTTTTTCTCAATTTATATAAGATGAAGAAAGTGTTTGTCTTGGAATAGAAAAGCTAAATTTGAATGAAGTACACGGCATGTACTAATGTACAATATTTTGGTAACGTTTGTCTTATTTATTTTGCAATGTGAACCAAATTTAGTGCATTTAGCATTGGATATGGAAATGATGCAAAAATGCTATTTACTTGAAAGCCACTTATTTAGTGACTGAAATTCCTTTTGTTTTCATCATAAAGACCTTTTCTTTCTTTGTCCTTTTTCATATTTATGGTCAAAATGTGATTCCTAAATTGCATTTAATATAAAGACCTCTTCTTCCTTTGTCATTTGTCATATTTTAAATTTATTTAAATTATATCAATCCTAGTTAGCATTTATTCATAATCTTTCCCTCTTCAAATTAGTTGCATGATTGGATTTATTTTGTTACATAAATACTAGTGGATGGAGTAATGAGCTATGATTAAGAGAATCTTCTCATAACTTATGCAATTGACTACTTTCTTCAAGGATATTTGGGAAATTCAACATCTTAAGCTTTATCGAAATCCATGTGATTTCCTCCACATCTTGTGATGTTGCAATTAATCTTTCAAATGAAATAGTTGGAAACCAAGAATGCAAATACTAGACAAAACTTCGATTAGGTTTTTATTTTAGGAGTGAAACTAGATTCCAGATTAGTAGATTATACACGTTTTGTTTAATGATCAATTAATTTTTTTTCATATTTCACTTTGTTTCATTTGTAGTTGTGATTTGTATCATACTTTGATTAGAGGTTCTTAGAATTCAATGCATTATTATTCTAGTAGCAAAGCAATTTGATACTAACACAGGAAAAGAATTCATTGTTTTTATTGCTGCACATTCATTTGGTACAATTTAACGTGATTCATATAATAGTGGATTGACCCTAAGCCGTATGCGTCATTTATATATGAGATCCATTTTGTCCTAACCCACATGGGCTAGGGCCAAATGGGCTAGGGTTGACCTATTTGATGACTTTACATAACATGCTATTTTATATGTTTCATGAAAATTTATCATGTACAAGTTCCATATTACTAGTAAATAAATAATAAATTATATTACAAGAAATTTCTTTAAATAACCAAAAATTGAGTTTAATAACATAAACACTCTTAATACTAAACAAACGTTTACCTTTATAATCTATTACTATAGTGTTTGCATTAACTTTACATGAACAAAGTTAGATTTAATAGTTTTATATGACATCAATTCACCTTAAACCATTTTATATTGATTTATTTCCAAGAGTTTTTTTTTTGGAGATTGATAAAATCATTTAACGTACCATGTTGAAAACAAAGGTTTGAGTCCGACAAGAACCATAGATACTTTAGATTTTTGTTAT
The DNA here is from genome assembly GCF_000004515.6 of Glycine max. NCBI lineage: Eukaryota > Viridiplantae > Streptophyta > Magnoliopsida > Fabales > Fabaceae > Glycine > Glycine max. The sequence goes on from NC_016090.4 coordinate 34,497,184, forward strand.
ATAAGTTTTGAAACACTCACCGTAATTAAGTCTAGTTTTTTAGTTTCTTTTTTTTATAGAGAATTTTCAAAAGAAACTCTAAAATAAGAGAGAAGTCAATGCCTACACTTGAAATGTAAAGAAGCCATGAGCTTTTGGATTAAGAAAGGAACAACTTCTTTCATATGTTTAACTTGATATCTAATTTGTTGTTTAATTTCCTTTTTTACTTTTTTCCCCATGAAATATCTCATCCCCTTTATTTTTTTTTCTTGTAAAAATAGTCATAGATATCTCATTCCTATATTTTTGTAGCAACCAAACAATATTACGATTTAAATTAAGTAATAGACTTCTAAAAAATACATATATCTAAGTAGGGTTTCAACTCTAATTAGTTAATTTATTTTTGGTTCAAAGGGTGTTATCTCAAAGAGTGTTGTGTACCCCATTCTTGTTTGTCTAGATATTTCAGATTTATAAATATTAGTTAGTGACTGATAATCAAGTGTGTAGAATATTGATCATCCAAAACTTATCATCCCAAACGTTTTTGATTGACATATTCACTAGTCAAAATGCTTATGATTTTTCACACAGAATAATTTGGCATTTTGAAACAACATTCAAAGTTATTAGAATTATGTTTATATTTTGGCTAGAATGTCTTGTTCTAATAACATTTTTTCTGTCTAAGAGTTTGAATTTTAGACTTTATTTAAGAAATTCAAACTTAGTTTTATTTGAATCAACATAATGTTGGTGTTTAACCATAACTCAATTTTGTTAGAAATGTTTGTTAATTTTGTTATTATATTTTTTGATACATGCAAAAAGAACAAATGAAAGCAATATAACTATCTAAAAACTATAACACCCATAGCATTGCACAAGTAGATCGAACTAAGTGCAAGAGGGCACAACATCTAGAACAACAAATGTTGATTGGAAGATGCACCCATCTTAGCCAACTAGTTAACCACTTTATTACCTTTCTTGTTGGTATGCTTGAAGATAACCTCCCACACCAACAATTTGACCTACCTAATCTTATTAATAATTGCTTGATAGGGATGAAAATGAAGATTATCCATAAACACCATATCAAGAGCCATCATATCATCAAATTCACAAATGATCTTCCTATAGCCTTTTGATCTTGTTATATTAGTTTCTATTTGTACTATTAGCGTGTCATAAAAATTTATGATATAAAGTTTTTTTTTAAAAAAAAATCATCACAACAATTTTAAAATACTTAAGTGAAGGTACTTCAAAATAGTTTCAGATTGTTTAGGAATCTAAGCTTAGGGTAGTTTATAAACATCATTCTCTCTTAACCTATTGGTGCATCTTTTAAGGACAAAATCATGAGGCTCAGACAAACACCAAAGTGGATAATACCTTAGATGCGGTGACCCTAACAATAGCGAACTTTAGATCGAACATTAGCACTATAAGGAAAGCCTAAGCCACAAACTTGTATATGTCTTTTTTCAAGTATTGGAGATCCCACGTCAACTAGTGATGCAACATAGTATATAAGTATGGTGAAAATCTCATCTTACAAGTTGGTTTTATAGAATTGAGTTAGAACTAAACACATATTCTGAAATGGTATTAGAGCTTATCCTAGCGATTTCTGTTAGGCCTATCCTGCCACTCGCTGATGTCCAATCTTACAAACTTCATGCTCAAGATATCTAGTCCTCAACATGAAGAGGGTGTGTTGGAGATCTTATATCGACTAGTGATGATGACAAAATAGTTTATATAAGTGAAAAATAAACCTTATCTTACAAACCAATTTTGTAGGGTTGGGTTAGGCTCAAACCAACATTAACTTTAGGTTGAAACATTGGTCCTATAAGGAGAACCTATGTGATGGAGACCTAGCTAAGAAGCTTCATTGGAAGAGAATAAATTAGACATATTTTGTATTTGTGTTTTTGTTAGGCCTTGTCATTTGTATTGAGCTTAAACCGTTTTCATTAGTTTGTTTGACTTTTAATTTTTTAGCTTATGTTTGGGCCTTTAATAATAAGCATTGGTAATTATTAAGTCTATAATGTAATAGGGCAAATGTTGATATTGTAATTAGTTTTGTAATGAAGATTTGTGAGATAAAATTCTCTCTTGTTCTTAGGAACACCCTTGTCTCTTATATTTAAAATTTTTAATTCAAAATAGTGAATTTTCATCTCAACTTATCAATTCATCTAAACTGTGATATTATTTTATTATTTATGATCTTAATCCATTTTTTTTGCTTTTATTTTTTATACTTTCTTAGAAAATTAGCTAAAGAAATTCAAGTATGAGAGGCTGAATTTATGATCCTTAGAGCCAGAAACTTGCATATACCTTTCTAAATATTGAATACTTTGCCTACCAAACAAAAAAAAACCTTTCTAAGTATTGGATGTATATAATTTCCTGCATAATTCATCAAAATTCATCACTTCGTCAAAGTTTAATATCTTGTTATAATGAAAATTATGAGATTTTTAATGAGTTAAAAAAAATTATAAAAAAATGAGTTAAAAATCTTCCATGTTTTTAGTTCCAACAATTTATTTGAGATATAACTAAACACCTTTGCAAAGTACCACTTATGGCATAAAAAAATAAAACTAATAAACGCAAATAAATATATATTAAAACAAACAAATATTTATTTTTATATAATTTCATTAATGTGCAGTGTGTTAAATTATCTTTGAAAGAGAAAATGACGCATAATTTCATATATATGTTTTAGTAATCAAGTAAATGATCAACTTGATCCTGACTTTATATTTCACTGTATTTTAGTTCATAAAATTAAGCAAAATTCAAATAAGTTCACGTCATATATATGTGCGTGTAAAAATTGAACTTGGATTCTCTACTGCCATACTGTCTCTACAATAAAAATACTAGCCATTTGATTTATATTTGACGGTGATAAGTTTTATATATATATATATATATATATATATATATTTTTTTTTTTTTTTTTTTCTTTTCTTCAATCGATTATAACGGTATATATTTGGCTATAGCCTATAAGGCGGCACCTGTGTAGAGGATCCAAACACCTAAAAGTTTTTATAATATCAACATTTTAAAAATAGTTATTATCAAAGTAAAAAATTATAAGTAATATTTTGTGATTAAGATCAAATATGTATATAAAAAAAGAGAAAAAAATGAAAACATTATGTGTAAACTAACACTTAAAGAACATTTATTTCACATAATCTTCATAATTCATGTAAATATAAAGAAAAAAATATTTTTATGTTATTTACATTTAAAAATATTTTCGAATATTATTATTTTTAACCATATTTTATATATTTATATTTCTATTAGGAGAAAATTAGAAAATGACATTCTTATGAAACTATGAAAATTTATCGTATAATACACATAATTTTATTTTTTATTTAAATTACTTTAAATTTTAAAAACTATTTCAAAGAATACTAAAACGTAACTAAAGATTAGAAAATTGTGAGAAACAAAAGTTCTCTTATAAATAATTTTCTTTGAAAAGTTTTCATTTTCCACCGTTAATTCCAGAAGTCAATTACACCACGAGGATTGAGGAGCTTCCAGCTGCTGAAATACACATGAGTGTCAGCCATAGCCTTCCGTGGAACTGTGATAGCAACATCCTTGCTCACACCCATATCAGGAAAAGAAGAAAATATCACATTATTCTCTCTCTCTCTCTCTCTCTCACACACACACACACTACGTATGAAATCCCCGTAGCCAGAATCGTCTCCCTTCCAACCAGACAACAAACGCCACCCTCAGACTCTCAATTATTCTCACATTTTGATTTGTTTATATATTATTCCCTTTTCAAGACTCTCAATATCATATCTTCTACTTGAAGCAAAGGTGAGTTGAATTACTCTCTCTCTCCATCCATCTTCGTTTTCACACAAAATATTAGATTTTTGTTCAATGGGTATGCCGTGTTCGATTTGAAATCCAGGATATTAACATTTTTATGAACAAATTGTCAGAAATTGAAGCATTTCCTAAGAAAAAGAATGTTTTTTGTTTTGTTTTGATAAGCATAAGAAAAAAAAAATGTTACTTGAGTTTTGCTTAATCATTTCCTTTTCTTGCTGGTGTGAGTTCCAGAGAATGCGAGCTTAGTGCCTAGAGCTTTGTAACTTTGATACTTTCAAAGTTTCAATATATTGTGGATTAGTCTGATCTTTCATCAGCGCTGATAATTGCACTTTTTTTGTTATCAAGTCTCTATTTTTGGCCAGAAATTAAGTGTTTTTTGCTCTGTCAGTTTCCTTCTTGGAAGATATGGTGAATCCAGGATTGTTTTCTGCGAATAAGTCTGTGAATTCGGTGAAAGTAAGCTTTCGGATACCGTATTTTACCCAATGGGGTCAGACCTTGTTGGTGTGTGGCTCTGTTCCAGTGCTTGGTTCATGGAATGTGAAGAAGGGTGTGCTGCTCAGGCCCATTCATCAAGGGGCTGAGCTCATCTGGGGTGGAAGCATCACTGTGCCAAAAGGGTTCCGATGCCAGTACAGCTATTATGTTGTAGATGATAACAAGAATGTGCTGAGATGGGAGATGGGGAAGAAGCATGAATTGGTACTCCCTGAAGGAATTCGGAGTGGCCACGAGATTGAGTTCCGTGATCTTTGGCAGGTGCTGCCCTTTCTCTCATTCCACTTTCTGGTGTCTCTCTTTTGAGTAATTCTTTCTAATATTGCTTTCTGTTTCTTCTGTGGAGATATGTCCTAGTTTTAGTGCCATTCCTGATAAATTTAGATTCATTTTGTTAATGATGTTACACTGTGTGTTCTTTACTAGGCAGCTGTAAGAATGAAAGTTATATTCTTAACAAAAATTATATTGAGCTCATGAAGATGTTTTTCTTGTTTTCCTCTTGGGTTTAGTAGTCTGATATTTCTCAGTTGCCGATATAGTAAAATAATTCACAGATTAGCTCTTGTTCCTGATCATTTTGCTCAGAGTCTTGCTAAAATATTTCACTTGGGGCAGTCTCTCGAAGTTGCCCACGTGGAAATTACTTCTAGAAGTTGAATATAATCTCATTCATTATATAATTCGATCAATTTTAGTCAGAATAAAAGTATTAGTTTTCAAAACTATATTCTGAAGATCTTTCCTTATTTTATTGTCAAGTCCAGACTGGCTCAGATGCACTCCCTTTCAGAAGTGCTTTCAAAGATGTAATTTTTCGGCAAAGCTGGGATTTGAGTGACACAACCGTAGGAGTAAACCACATTAATATTGAACCGGAAGGTATATTTTTTCAAATTCAATTTTTAATCTCTTATTGGGACTTATGGCTTCTGTATATGTGCAGAGTGTTGGTTTACTATTTTGCTGATAACTCCATTTTGATTTCGGATGACTAGGAGAAGCTATCTTGGTCCAATTCAAAATATCCTGCCCAAATATTGAGAAAGACACATCAGTAAGACCTTTTTATCCCAAATGACTAGTGTTGTTTATCTGTATGCACTGTGAATTCAATAAAACATGGATATGTTTAGTATGATACATCTAGGATTTGTGATTAAAAGGTTTCCACTTATCTTGGATTAGTGACCTTTCTTGAGCTTTTGCAGATATATGTCATTGGTAGCAATACAAAGTTGGGGCAGTGGAAAGTTGAAAATGGACTAAAACTCAGCTATTTTGGTGAATCTGTCTGGAAAAGTGAATGCGTGATGCAAAGGAGTGATTTCCCCATAAAATATCCATTTTTGGACTTTTCATCATGAACTATATGATGAAATTGTGGTGTTATTAGTTTCATATGTTATTACCAGTACTCTCATCAAGCTTTATATTCTTCCTTAACAATAATTGCACATATAGATATGGCAAATATGACAGGTGTGGAAACTTTTCTATAGAGAGTGGTCCAAATCGAGAAGTCTCTACTAACTCCTCAAGGAGTGAGGCAAAATATATTTTTCTTTCAGATGGCATGATGCGGGTAAGTTGCTGAAATTACATTATCAGTGTATTGTGTTTTTTATTTTTGAGTATTACAGTTCTAAGTTGTTGGTTTTCTTTGCTAGGAAATACCTTGGCGTGGTGCTGGCGTAGCAATCCCAATGTTTTCTATTAGGTCGGAATCTGATCTGGGTGTTGGAGAGTTTCTTGACCTTAAGTTGCTAGTTGACTGGGCTGTAGCAACTGGTTTCCATTTAGTTCAACTTTTACCAATCAATGATACATCTGTGCATGGGATGTGGTGGGATTCTTATCCATACAGGTATGACAGCTTCAAAATCATTGTAGACATCAGATAAATATGTAGATACTTTGTAAATCTCTTAATACTTGTCAAGTTGTCACTATGCAAACATGTTTTTTACTATTACTATAAATTAAATAAATTGAAGATATTAGAAACTGATAAAACTTGGTCTTCAATAAAAGAAATAATGGAGACTACTTAATTAAGAGTTAACTCAATTTAATACAGTGAAATAAACAAGAAAATGCCAGAAAAAAAAAGAAAAAGAAAACTCCTGCTCTCAAATGGAAAGGGTAATCCCAAATACCCCCTATGCTCTCAATGACTGCCTTCCCCACTCTTTTTCTCCCTTTTCTATTTATCCCATCTTATGGTAGTAACACCGCATCATTCTCCTCTCCACCTATCACACCGGTTGTCCTCCTCTCTTCTACACTCAGTCCACTCTTCTCTTTCTGCCCATTCACCTCAGTTGAGGGCAACCCATGTTGTTTCTTCCTTCTACAGTTCTACCATAGACTTGGGGTACCAGTACATCAGAAACATAGGCCAAAAAAGAAACACTTAAGATGTAGGAAATTGAATTTTACAAAATTTGTTTGAAGTTGCTAAAAGTCTCATCTTTGATCTTCTTACGACTTTGAGGTGGCATATATTTGATTTCCCAAGTTTGAAATTTCCATTTTGATTTAGAACTATCTCAAACTTTTATTTAGATAAGATACAAACTGCATGCAGCAAATTGAACTAAGTCTCTGACATTAATTTTTTCACACATGATGAAAATAAAATATTTCTTGTGACTAATTATTGTTTCAAACAATTCATAGACTCTGTATCAAAAAAATAAATAAATTCATAGACTAATTGTTGACACTTGAAGTTGTGATCTTGTGTATGCTTGGTTTTCAGTTCACTCTCAGTCTTTGCATTGCATCCATTGTACCTGAGAGTACAGGCACTTTCTAAGAACATACCCGAGGCGATCAAGGTTATGTTTAGAAATTTTATTTTCTATTGAATAGCATTGGTAGCAGATTCAAAATCCTGATATTTGAAATGCTCTGCTTCTCCTTTAAACAGAAAGAGATTGAAAAGGCAAAGCAGCAACTAGATGGGAAGGTAATGCTATCAAATCTTCATATATATCTTGATACCATAAAAAAGGGTTCTCTAATTTATAATATGCATGGTTGAAAGGCTGTTACAAAGTCTAACTACTTTTCCTTTTAGTCACTCCTAATTTTAATGTTGTTCCAAATAAATATCAGTTCTGAGCAAATACCATTATAACCTAATTATATTTGTATGATAGAAAGGAGGTGTGTTACTATGGTTGTAAGATTGGTGGTAAACTAATTCCAGTCTTCAATGTAGCACTCCACTCACTTTTCATTTTTTTTTTAAGTGCAATAACAGTATAACACCTTTAGATAATTAAGATTGCAAATAATTTGGTGTAGCAAAACCATTTTTTTTAAAAATTCAATTGCTGCAATTTAGTTGAATAGAATACCATTTAGATTTGATTCCAGGGTTGAAATAAGAAAAACCAAAAGAACACCCTTCCAACTTACAAACAATTATGAGATGTATCAGCCTTTGTTTTTAACTGTATAAGCTTAGTACTTTGGAAATTGAGATAGCTGTATTCTGAGTAAACCTCCATTCTAGTCCTTGATATTGGAAGGTTAGTCACTGTAGTTCCTAACTTTACTAAATCCTCACTTTAGTCAGTGACTTTACAAAAGGTCATTCATTTTAGTCCTTTTCAACCTTATTTTTCACCGTTGTTTTGCACCTAATAGGACTAAAATGAATGACAATTTGTTAAGTAAAGGATTAGAGTGAGAATTTTGTAAAGTCAGGGACAAAAGTGACCGATGCTAATATTTAGGGATTAAAATGAGGGTTACTCATGTTTTATTTTAGTTATATTTTATACAAATATTTTGTTACTGTCATCATGATTTTTATACGCAAACATATTGGTAAATGACAATTTCCTTATGGTTAATTTTATTGGTGTTCCAACAGGATGTTGATTATGAGGCTACAATGGCTACTAAACTCTCAATTGCTAAGAAAGTTTTTGCTCAAGAGAAAGATTTGATACTTAATTCAAGTTCCTTTAAGGAGTTCTTTTCTGAGAATGAGGTCTTACTACTGCAGAGTGTTACTGTTTAATATGACGTCAAAAGATATTTTATCTGTCTTATCTTTGTTTCTTGTACATTTTTCCTTTCCTTTTATTTCTTACAAATACAACAAAAAGCCAGTCCTTTTTCCTTTTTCTCACTAGGTGGGGTTGGCTGCATGGATCAAATAGCATCATGGTGTTATGAATCATATCTATAGAAAAACCATTAGTCCCTAACTCTTTTTTAATGGGTAGTTTTTTTGGTCTCCCTCTACTTCTAGTGATAGGGCAACCCTCCATCTGACTTGGCTTTATTTTTTATGGTAATAGGGTTGGTTGAAACCCTATGCTGCTTTCTGTTTCCTGCGGGACTTCTTTGAAACATCAGATCGCACTCAATGGGGTCATTTTGCTCATTACTCAGAAGATAAGGTATATACCCTAGGTTATTTTTTATTTATTTTAAAAACAAATCTGGTTATGTTGAGGTTTTCTATTTCCTATTGCTTACAGCTAGAGAAACTTGTATCCAAGGACAGCCTGCATTATGAGATAATTTGCTTCCACTACTATGTTCAATACCATTTACATTTACAAGTAAGTTAAATTGAACACTAATCTCTGTAATTTCTTCATGGCAGTCAAATCACCAAAACAAATTAATCTTATCGTTTGCTATCTTCTTGTTCTGACAGTTATCAGAAGCTGCAGAATATGCAAGAAAGAAGGGAGTGATACTAAAGGGAGATCTTCCTATTGGGGTTGACAGAAACAGTGTGGATACCTGGGTGTATCCAAATTTGTTCCGAATGAATACTTCTACTGGGGCACCTCCAGATTATTTTGATAAAAATGGCCAGAATTGGGGTTTCCCTACATATAATTGGGAAGAAATGTCAAAGGACAACTATGGTTGGTGGAGAGCTCGATTGACACAGGTTTTGGTTTTGAATTCTTGATCTTGTCCTTATATGGACAATAATCCATCCAAAGTTAAATATATAGGCTGAATTCTTTTTTTTTTTGTATTTTTTTTAAATCCACAACAGATGGCAAAATATTTTACAGCTTACAGGATTGATCACATATTGGGATTCTTCCGAATTTGGGAACTTCCGGATCATGCTGCGACAGGTCTTGTTGGAAAATTCCGACCATCTATTCCTCTTAGTCTGGTATACTCATGTTCTTTTAAATTTAAAGGGCACTGGATGCAGTGAATGCGTCCTGAACTGCTCTAACTAGCAAAAGTTTTTTTTTTGGTGCTTTTAGTCAATTTATATTTCATGTCTTATCTGTTGTAGGAAGAACTTGAAAGAGAAGGAATATGGGACTTTAATCGCCTAAGTCGCCCATATATTAAGCGGGAATTATTGCAGGTTAGTAGTCTACCTTTTTAGGCTACTACAACAGAATTTTCGCAGTATGTGAAACAATTAACTCAAGGTTGCTATCTGGATTTCTATAATACATGTTGTAGTCTTGTACATGTGTTTGTCAAGGTAAGTTGCAATATATCATGTTCATTCTTGTTACAGGAAAAATTTGGTGATGCTTGGACTTTTGTTGCAACAACTTTTCTAAATGAAATTGACAAGAACTTCTATGAGGTGATTATCCTTGTCTGTCTAATATTTAGTGATTTCTGTATGGTTATATACTCATATAGCATACATTTAGTTTTAACCATAACGGAAGTGGGGAGCAAGTTTTCTGAATATATATTAGATGCACTGTTTTAGTTGACTATTATTTTAATTTAATTAATAAATATTTGATAACCAACTCCTGTAGGTTTATATAACACACCTTTAGATTTGATCATAAATTTACATGAATGAACTCTGCTTGGTTCAGTCTTCATTAGGACAGATGGTTTTATTGAGATGGAACCTAATTCCAAACTAAAACCATGAAGAGAAATGTTAGGAACACACTCTTTGTTACATTCTTTTGAACATACTCTCTTTTATTGGTTGAATTACTTATTTGGTTCCTGTATCTGAATCAACTTTTCGTTTTAGTCCCTATGTCTAAAAACTCAATGTTTAGTCCCTAGAGCATTTTTTTTTCATGTTTAAGTCCTTATGTCTTGTTTTTGTGGCAGTTTTACACCATAAAAAAACTAACAGCAAGAATTAAAATATTAAAATTGCTTGTATAGGGACTAAAATGTATAGTTCTTTTAGATATAGGGATTAAAATGAAAAGTTGACGTAGGTATAAGGACCAAATGATTAATTAAACTCATTTAATATTCTTAGGAAAATGGCGACTGATAGAACTAGACCAGAAACAGAGGAAAAGATTGTATTATTATGGTGGTGCTTCCTAGACCCAAGATAGAATATAAAGTGAGTTTTGAGGTCTCACCACCCTCCACTTCCTACTCCCTCATTCTAACTTCCCTCTAATTGACTATTTATAGTTTCTTAACTAACTAACTGTTAGTTCTAATTATCTAACTGTTAGTTATAACTGACTAAGTTATCCTAGCTATCCTAACTAACTGACAACTAACATACACCTTTCCCCAATATATCAATACCCCCTCTTCAAGATGGACCTTGTCCTCAAGGTCAAGTTGAGGAAAACAACCTGCATTTCATAAGCAAGGGTCTCCTTCATCCTTTTCTTCCATAAACATCAATATGAACTGTTTATTCTTACACACATGAGCAGGATTATACTTTTCTTCATAGGTGAAACATTCTCCTTTCCTCATTTTCTCATTTACTTCCGTGGGTGACAAATTATGGAAGGTTCTTCTACCTTGCCATCCATTGGATCCTGTTTTAGCAGCATTAGTAGGATCAACTACCTTACTATTTGCTGGTTGCCATTCCAACACAAATTTCTGACCCATATAACTAGGTTTCTGCAGATTATACCCCTGGCTATTACTCAAGGGTAACTTCCCTAAAAACTCTTTTCTTATCTTCCACTCTTCGAGCCTTAACCATAGCTTCCATCAAGTTCTTTGGTTCATGAAGCCTTACCTCAATGCTAATCTCTTCCTTTAACCCCTTGAGGAACACTTCTACCAGAAATGGCTCCTCCAACCCCTTCATCATTCCAACGCACTTCTCAAATTGGCCCATGAATCCTTGCACTGTCTCTTCTTGTTCCAATGCCAGCAACGCTTGAAAAGGATTTCCTAGGCTAGAAGCTTGAAACCTTTGGGTGACAACAATCTTGAATCCATCCCAAGAGTGGTTTGGATTCCAAGATTCCCACCATTGGAACCAACCCAGAGCTTCCCCGTTCATCGCAACCATTACAACCTTCAGCTTGTCCCCTTCCCTTACGGCGTGCAACCGGAAATATCTTTCGATCTTTGTCAACCAGCCCATAGGATCCTCACCATCGAATATGGGCATTTCCAAATTCCTCCACCGATTGCCGTCATGCGCTGCAGTGCCCTCATTTCCTCCGCTCATGTCAGCTATGTGAACGTTTGTAGTAGGAGATTTTTTCTCCCATGTTGCTGCCGACCTTTGTATCATCCCTTTGATCAAACTCAACCGTGATTCTCTTCTATCGCTTTCTCCATGGCTTCCATGCACGTCTCCTTTCTCGCGTTCGCCTTTGTCACCATTAACTATTTTGCGCTCCAAGATCGGATCTCTGATGCCAGTTGATAGAACTGGACCAGAAACAGAGGAAAAGATTGTATTATTATGGTGGTGCTTCCAACACCCAAGACATAATACAAAGTGAGTTTTGAGGTCTCACCACCCTCCACTTCCTACTCCCCCATTCTAATTGACTATTTATAGTTTCTTAACTAACAATTAGTTCTAACTATCTAACAGTTAGTTATAACTAACTAACAATTAGTTATCCTAGCTATCCTAACTAACTGACAGCAAACATACACCTTTCCCCATCTATCAATGGCCTAATGCACGAGGATCCTATCAAGTGGGGTTTGGGAATGGTAGATGTATGAAACCTTAGCCTTACAAGCAGAGTGGCTATTTTCAGGATTTGAAACTGTGACCTCTAGGCCACAAGACAGCATTTAAATATTTTCAGAAAAGTTGTCAAAATTTTATTTGAAAAGAGAAAATAATAAGATGGGAGAAAAAAAAGATGTTGAAGGAGGTGAGGGTGGAAGTTAATGGCGGGGTGAATTTCAAAATAACTTCCATTTTTATGGAAAAGTAAGGTATCCATCCGCATTATGGGATTAAAATGCCAGCAAAACATCTTCTTGGGATTAAAAAATGCCCATTTTTTTTTTCATAGCATGTATGAAGCATATATTCCCATGTTCACTTTCCTTGGAATAAACACTACAAACCTAGAAAGAAATACACCCTAAGTGGATAAAACTGGAAATTAGGCATTTCTGTCAACTCTGTTGTAATCATTATATATATTCAGTCTGAGTGTTGAAGTGTCTTGCTCAATAATTATTTATTTTCAATAAATGGTTTTAGTTCAAGGAGGATTGCAACACAGAGAAAAAAATAGCTTCCAAACTGAAAATTTGTGCAGAAAGTTCTCTATTGTTGGAGAGTGTAGACAAATTGAGGCACAATCTCTTTGATCTTTCACAGGTAGCTTTATCAAATTTTCTTTCTTGTTCATAGTCCTCTTCTCTCCCCCCCTCTCGTACTGTGTTGATATTTACTCTGAAAGTTAATACTAATTAATCTTGGATTTAATTATGATTTACTGACTGTTAAGAGTTTTACTCTATTAGGTAAACCATACGGTTCCATTTTTTTAAGATAATATTCCACAGAAAGTGAAAACCTTAGTTACTGCAATGATGTGGCACTTTCTTATTAATTATTGGCATAAAAAGTTTAACAATCATGGTGAATTAATTTTACACTCTTCAATCTTAAAAATGTCTTTCCTTTAAATATATTTTGAATCTTTTCGTCTTGTGATTTGTGTCCTCTTGGTATTGCAAGTCCAACATTATGTTATATGATATTATTGGCTTGCAGAATATAGTTCTAATCCGAGATTCAGAAGATCCAAGAAAATTTTATCCTCGTTTCAACCTTGAAGATACCTCAAGTTTCCAGGATTTGGATGATCATAGGTACCTTACTTATCTCAGTGTGTTCGTACTGTCCATTAAGGATGGTTCCTACAATTATGCCCCACTTTTAAGCATAGTTTTATGCTGAAAACTGTAATGCATCTGGTACAAAAATTCTTTCCACATTCTGAATTTTGCCTTTCTTGAGATATCTTCTCATTCTCACTAAATCTCTTGTTGCTTGTCATATATAATACAGCAAGAATGTTCTCAAAAGATTATACAATGACTACTATTTCTGTCGTCAAGAGAATCTTTGGAGGCAAAATGCATTGAAGACCCTTCCTGTACTTCTAAATTCATCAGACATGCTAGCCTGTGGGGAAGATTTGGGCCTCATTCCATCTTGTGTCCATCCTGTATGCCCATTATGTTTTCCTTAAGCTCTCCTAATCATGAAAATCTATCTCTATTTCACTTGCAGACACATACATACACACTCACATTCTGACTTATCCTAAAGATATTAAAATAATTATTTTTTATTTTAATTTTATTTTGGGTACACTGAAAGGATTTGACTATAAATTTGTTAATGTAGGTTATGCAAGAACTGGGATTAGTTGGGTTGCGCATTCAGCGCATGCCCAATGAACCTGATCTGGAATTTGGTATTCCTTCTAAGTACAGCTACATGACGGTAAGGTTTCAATGTGCTATTGCTTGTCCTTTTCCTTATTTTATTTAGGTGTTGTTGGTTTAACTAATGGAAACATATTGATTTTTTCTGTTTTTATTGATGCTTCACGGTTCCGGGTTCCATAGAGAAAAATAGAAAAAAAAAACTTCCATAGGTTGACAGGATGATGAGTCCTCTAAAAACAAATCTTTTTGTCTAAAGTGTTTCGAAACCTATCAGAATATATGAAGAATATCTAGACTGTATTTTGGAATAATTTAGAATATCTTAGATTATCTGTTAGGATTAGTTTCTATAAATAGTTGTAGTGCTTTATGTTTTGCACCATTTATGACAAATCAATATAAATTTCAGAATACTCTCTATTCTATCCTTTTTCCTCTCTCAATAGCTAAAATCCTAACTCAAACTTTTATCTGATTGTGTTATATCCTTGCCTCATTTAAATGTCTTTTGGTTTTATGATGCTATGAACAAAAAGTTTCTGGTTTTGGTGGTGCCTATAGTTGTGGTTCCGAGGGAATGTAATTAGATATTTAGGGTTTCCTTGTTATAATATGCTAAATCTAAGTTCATCTTTATTGAGAACTAATGCAAGTTTTTCTATTTGGAGGGCTTTTGTTTGATTGGGTGACTTAAGGCAATGTGCAGGTATGTGCCCCTTCATGTCATGACTGTTCCACCTTGCGTGCTTGGTGGGAAGAAGATGAAGAAAGAAGACTCAGGTTTTTCAAGAATGTGATGGAGTCCGATGAGTTGCCGCCCGATCAATGTGTTCCAGAAGTTGTACATTTTGTTCTAAGACAGCATTTTGAAGCCCCATCAATGTGGGCAATCTTCCCTCTTCAGGTATTCTCACAGACATGTTATTTTAACGGTGAAAAAAACTTCAGTTTATGGCTATCTGGACCAAATTCATTTTAGCTGTTTCTCTGCACATGAAACTCATGCTCCTAATGTGGTTGACCATAAATACAGGACTTGTTAGCATTGAAAGAAGAATATACAACACGCCCTGCAACAGAGGAGACAATCAACGACCCTACGAATCCGAAGCACTATTGGAGATACCGTGAGTCTTAAGCTTTGTCTCAGTTAACTACGCTAGATAATCTATTACTATTGATTATTGAACCACCTTTTGGAAAATTATGATCTAAGTGTGCTTTGGACTGTTGTCAGGTGTGCATGTGACTTTGGAATCACTGATCAAAGATAATGACCTCCAAACCACCATCAAAGATCTCGTACGTTGGAGTGGAAGATCACTCCCTAAGGAAGACGACTCAGAAGTAGAAGTGAGCCCAGTGTCGGTGTTGTCATCAGCAGAAGCTCTTTCTGAGAAGCAGAAGTTTGCCGGTACCATGGAAAAGCCTGTTCTTGTCAAATAAAAATTGTAGCTGATGTTATTCATGCTAGCTCTTCAAATCATATTATATCCTATAATCTGCTACCATGAAGATAACAACAATAAGGATCATCCTTGCTATATGTTCCGTCTGTTTGCATTATGTTTCTTAATAAAGAATACAAATAAATCTTGATGCATGTTATTGTTTGTCTTGCCCATAAGTTGTAGCCATCATAATAATGGTAATTATGAAGAGGTACTCCGTAATTAATAATGCAAGTGTAAATAAAAAAAAATTGTGCAAGATTTAAGTCATGCTTTCTGCTTGATGCTCACTGGCCCGTTACAAATGTCTTGGAATTGAGAAAAATGTTTACTTAGATTAAATTAACAACTGTTAGATTATCACGCAATGTAAAGATCTATATATGATTATTTAATTTAATTAAGTATAAACTATAAAGTGATTATATAATTGTTGTTGGCTAGTTTAGTGTATCTAACTAGTGTAGATGCCCATTCTCTATAGAATACGATTCTCACCGCTGATGCTAACAGCCTAGTGCGATCAAGCAACTGTTGGCGTTGGTTGCTTAAGGATTAATTATGTTGGATCATGTTAATTCTTATACATTCTCAGTTTAACAGTTTTTAAATTCACAGCCATTTAGAAATCGCAGTATTGGCAACAAATTTATTTTACCTGACGATTAGTAATTGAATTACAATGCAAAATGCATATACTATATATTTTCCATTGGATCATTGGAACGTGGAAGTCAACACTATTTTTCCCCACTGAGTTTGAATTGAAAAATTGAATCCAAGTTTACTTACAAAACAACGCTAATTAAATTTCTTTTACTTAAAAAAAGAAAAGCTATTTAGACTTTTGGAAGAACAAATTTGAATACCAACAGGGTCTTGGAGAAGTTGTTTTTCATACTTTTTTTTAATGTTTTTAAACTCGCTTTTCAGAATAGATAAGTTATTAAAAGATTAATAGTAATGTTTTTTATGTTTCTCGTATTTCTTTTGTTCGAAATCTATTGATATATATATGTCTAATTCCCTTATAATTATAATTTTTCATTCTTTATCTAAAAAAACATTACAATTTTTCGTTATCTGAACTCTGAAATTAAACAATTCCAATTTGGCACAAACAAATGTTCATGTTAGTCCGAGAATATCATTCTGGGGCGATTTCAGCGCAACAAATCAAAGAGCAAAAATCAGGAGAGAAACAAACTTGCGGTACCGAGCGAGAACCTTCTAACGGCCAGAAATAGCGGTTACAGTTTTAAGGTTGTTTGTTAGTTATTAGTTATTATTAATATTAATACTAAATTAATACCATAGTATTTGTGTCCCAAAAAGATGCCAAGTGCAGAACCAAAAATAGTAACGTTGGAGAAGGGAAAAAAGAGAACATAGTTAAAAAGAGGAAAAGGTTGAAAAGGGTGAAAAGAAGGGGTTTGTGCATATTAACGTTGGGAGTGGGAGTGGGAGTGGTGTGGAGTTTTATTCCGATATTACTCCGGCGACGGTTTGATTATCTCGCGCGCTCCCGTTGCTTCTCGTTTCCCTGAATACCTTCAGTGTTCAGGGTACATATACAAAGCCTTCTCTTTCTACAATCATTTTAAATTTTGCTTCTTAGCATTTGAAATATACATCATGTCATTCATACGATAATCTTCTGCGATAGTGTCTCGAACAAAATTATCTTCAGAGGAGAAAACATGTGAAACCCAAAATAATAAGTCATTCATACAATAATTTTTCAGGATACTTTCTACAACATTGTGTTATCATTCTGTCTTAATTTCTTTCAATTATGTTTGTTATCTTATCTCACACTTTGTTGTCTTTACAAACTAATTAATTATACAAGGTGCGTTGCCATGCACGTCATTTGGAAATTATTAAGGGATGCGCCTTTTAGATATTGTCATGATTGTGAGATGTGATTGTTGTTGACAGTTTGTGTTTCATGATTTTGTTTTGTATGTTTAGATGTGTGTAGAAAGAAAACGTAATATATTCAACATATTATGAAATATGGTTTCTCTGTATTTCATTTATGACATATGAGATATACAGTTGCACATTTTCATTTGAACCTTCTTGTTTACATTTTTTCTGGATGGGAAATTTACAGGTCATTAGGGATTCAAGAAAAAAAATGTGCAGAGTTAGCCTGTTTTTCCATTAATTTGGTATCCAGAGTTTAAGCGATGAGTCCAGCATTTGAAAATGTACCCCTTTGAAGCCAATACACAGTAAGAAATTTGACTTCATTTTCCCCTTTGCTTAATTTAGTTTGTTGTTGATGTTGTTGTGAGATAAAAAGGGACAGGTTTTCTAGTATATTTAAAAGATGTAATTGTTCGAGCGGGTTATCATCAACTGAAGCATAGATCATTCTTTGCCAAAATTATTATTATATGGTCTTGATTTCTAGTTCTATCTATCAATGCACGTCCAAGTTTCTCTCTTACTGTAGCCATCTCAAAAATATTGAAATTTAAGAATTGTTTGCACCTAATCTGTGGGACGATCATTAGTGAACCAGAATGACCATATTCATGCACCAAATTTGCGTTGCATGACAAGAATTTTGTTTGCCTTACGTATGTGATTGTTTAGTTTAGTTTAATTTTGATACATTGTCCGTGAGAGTACAGTTGATCGGTTAGAACGCATTTTAACTATGACCTTTAAAGTAACAATTACACAATTTTATAATGTTATCATACATAATAATCATTGATTGTATGTTAATATAAAATTTTTACACTATTTTATGTCCTCATACTTTTGTTCAAATTTGATTGTAGTTTCAAATCTATTAGAATGAGAGAAGAGAGAAAAAAATTGAGATTGAAAAACTATTACTATTGATCAACTCAACTAACAACAAAGTACAAAGGTGATTATATAGTTGGATAACAACCAACTATCATAACTGACAACTAACTAGAGTTACAAAGCTATCAGAACTAACAGACTAAACAACTAACAAAAACTAACTATCACAAAGTTGTCAGCACTAACAAACTAAACAACTAACTATAACCAACTAACTACTAACTAGAGAAGTTAGAATAATAGTCAAACAAACAAAAAGTACTCACCAAGTAATGAATACTCTTATAAAAGGGGTTGGGAAAAAGTCTTTCAACTACTCTAAGTTTGGACCTGTACAAAAGAAACGAAGAACGAGATAAAACCTTGGTTAAGATATCAACTAGTTGATCAATTGTAGGAACATGAACAACATTATGTTATTTAGTTAGAACTTTTTCTCTGACAAAAAATAAATCCAACTCCATGTGCTTGGTTCTAGAGTGAAGAACAAGATTATGAGCCAAAGAGGCCGTGCTGGTATTGTCACACATAATAAGAGGAGTGGTATGAGCAACTTGAAGTTCAAAAAGAAGAGATTGAATCCAAGTCACACTTTTGTACTCAGCCTCAGTGTTGAATCTTTGAATCTTGCCACAACTGATTGCTTTGTAGACCACTAAGAGATGAGATTAGGGCTAAGAAATATAGCAGCACCAGAAGTTGACTTTCTATCATTAGGGTCAAAAGCCCAATCAACATCACAATATGCATGAAGAGAGAAAGGATGGTGAAGAGAGGCAGCTTGAAAAATGTAATCCCTAAGAGACAGTACCCTTAAGATACCTCAAAATTCTCTTTATAGCTTGCCAATGCTATTCATAAGGCTTAGACATGAATTGACACACCTTATTGACAAAAACTTTAATTTCTGGTCTTGTTATGGAAGCATTCTGCACAAGGCCCCAACTATAGACCTATACTAGGAAGGATTAGTAAAATCTTTAGAGCCAAGCTTAGCCAATTTGCACCCTCTAACCATAGGAGAAAAGATAGGATTAGCCTCATCCATATTATTCTTAGTCAAGAGATCTCTAATGTACTTAGACTAATTGAGAATGAGTGATCCATCTTTGGTTTTTTGAATTTTAATTCCCAAGAAATAATCTAAGTCACCCAGATCTTTGAGAGAAAACACAAAATTCAATTGAGATACAAGGGAGTGAATCAAGTTGATGTTGTTACCAGTAACAATAATGTCATCTTCATAGACCAAGATGTAGATAACAAACCCTTTTTCATAATATATAAAGGGTGATGGATCACATTCGCTAGAAGAAAATTTGAAGCTAATAAAAGTAGCCTTGAGTTTATTAAACCAGGCTCTGGGTGCATGCTTTAGGCCATAGATGGCTTTGTGTAATCTGCACGCTTGATGTTTGTTTGAGGAAACAAACCCAAGAGGTTGAGACATATACACTTCTTCTTCAAGGATACCATAGAGAAAGACATTGTTGACATCTAATTGTTGAAGAGACCATTTGTGAGAAATGGCAAGAGAGAGAATGAGTCTAATAGCTACAAGTTTGATTATAGGAGAAAAGGTGTTTTTGTAATCAAATCCTAACTGCTGATGGAACCCTTTTGCAACAAGCCTAGATTTGTGCTTATTGACAGAGCCATTTGGATTTTCTTTCACCCTAAAAACCCACTTGCAACCAATAACAGTTCTGGATGATGGAAGATCAACTAAAGTCCACGTTCCATTTTTAATGAGAGAATCATATTCTACATGCATAGTTGTCTACCAAGAAGGATTTGTCAAGGCAACTTTGGTAGATTTTGGCTCAAGATGAGCAATGAGAAAGGTAGGATTTATTATAGGTTTAACAATCCCAAATTTAGCACGAGTGCACATTGGGTGAGTATTGAAAGGTATTTTTGAAGCAAGGCCAGTGGAAGAAGGCATAACAGGAGAATCCTGATTGATATTTGAATAACTCCTTTGAGTAGAACTTGCTCAGAATCTTGTGATTTAACAAGACAAAAAATGAGTGAAATTAAAAAAAAATCATTGTCTTTGTAGAATTAACTAACACTTATAAGATTTTTAGTAATGGAAGGAACAAACAATAAGTTATTTAGGACAAAGGAAAGTTTAGGATTAATAGGTGAAGAAAAGGTTGAAAAACCTAAGGAATTGATGTTTAGGACTTGGCCATTTCCAATAGTAATTTGATTAGGCCCCTCAAAAGGAATCACTTGATGTGTATTCTATGACATACTAATCACATGGTGAGAAGCACCAAAATCAAGATACCAATTTTGAGAAGGAACAACAAAATAACTGGTAAGAAAAACTTAAGGATTAGTTTGCTATTGAGAAACTTGGTGATTGGTCTGTGGAGGTGGTTGAATATAAGCAAACTGAGGTTAAACAACAACAATATATGGCTGAGAATTTCCATGTGACGATTGAATGATGTACTAAATAAGTTAGGCAAAGCAAAGGTCCATTGAACTGATGGTGTGGAAGCAGTTTGAGCAGAAGCAAGAACAAGTGAAGTTGGTAGAGGAAGAGTAAGAACATAATTCTATTCTAATATGTGATAACAGAATGATGCACCATGTCCAAAATTAAAACAGATTTGACACTGCACATTGACAAATCTACCTTGATCAACACCTTTACGATCGGAGTTTCGACCACCATGATTGATCCGCCCAAAATATCAACCACCATGACCATTAAAAAAATGGTTTCCACTGTAATCAATAGAGGAATTGTCACTAGAGGAGGATTGAGTAGTTAGATTGACTTGACCCTAAGAATTAGGGTTCGTAGTAGGTGTAGAATTGGGATCAGAAGCATTCTACAAAGAGGAATTACCAGAGATACCTTTAGTGAGATTAACTAAACCTAAGACTCTTTTCCTTGATCTTTCGATGCGCATTTCATGCTCTAATAGAATTGTCCCAACTTCATCAATCGAAAGAGGATTAAATCAAGTTGATAACCGAAATAGAAAAGTTATACTCATTAGGAAGGCCATCAAGAATTAGATTTAGATGTTCAGATGATAACATTGATTTACCAATAGGGGTGAGCTCATTAACAAGACTCTGAACATAAAGGAGATAATTCATAATGGAGTGATTATCAAGAGAGAGAGAGAGATCAAAGTTCATTGCGAAGTTGTTGAACACAAGCTCGAGTAAGTGGCTGAATCCTGTCCCATAGCTGCCATGAGGATTTACAACTAATCACCCGTGAAAGCATGTCACCACAAATAGTAGACTAAAGCCATGCAAGAAGGAATTGTTCTTGTTCTTCCCAAGCATGAAACACATCAGTGACAGTATCGGAATCACGATCTTCAAGCAACACATATTTTTACGGAATGATCAGATTAACAAGATAATGTTGAAGACAATGACTCTTGAACATAGTTTCCACTTGTTGGAGCCAAAGAAAATAGTCCTTCTTGTGCAATTTATGAGAAATTGAGTGCACAAATGATTTTGAAGCACTCGAAGCACTTGCCGGCAAAGGAGAATTTGGAACAAATGTGAAAGCCATGAAAGAAAGCTAGGGTTCAACCTAAGCTCCTAATACCATATTAGAATAAGAGAAAAGAGAGAGAGGAGAATTGAGATTGAGAAACGGTTATTATTCAACCCAACTAACAATAAATTACAAAGGTGATTATATAGTTGGATAAAAACCAACTATCATAACTCTCAACTAACTAGAGTTAGTTGGTACAACTATCACAAAGCTGCTAGCACTAAAAAACTACACAACTAACAATAACTAACTAATTGTTACAAAGTTGTCAACACTAACAAATTAAACACAGCTAATTATAACTAACTAACTATTAACTAAAGAAGTTAGAATTACAGCCAAACAAAAAGATACACATCGAGTAATGAACACTCTTATAAAATCAATCATTTTAATCCTTATATACTATATTTTAAAAAATAGGTGGATTGAATTTTTGTGCACTCTGAAGAACCAAACAAGGACTAAATTCACATATATATTTTTTAATGTAAAAGAATCAAATTGATTGATTTAAAACTATAAGGACTGAAACCAAATTTGACTGAAAGTTTAAGTACGGAAAACATATTTTATCCTTCAAGATATTACAAATGAAAATGAAAATTGAATGTAGCAATACACATAATCCTTGTTTAGAATAATCTTGTTTTGCTTCCATTATTTTAAGTATTCCTTATCATGAGGAAATACTAATAGGGCAGGTTTAACTTTGTATACTAATAATAATTGTGATGAATTTACCTGCAGATCCCATCGCCTTCAGAAAACAATACTTTGAGGGGATTTGGTGGAGGAAGAGATCAAGTGTCCTCTTGGAATGCCCTGCTGCCATTCTCATAATAATAATAATAATCTGAATGAGATTGTTAAAAAATGGCTGTGACCATTGATCGACATCATGGATTGAAGCCATTTAGCCGATCCCAGAGGTGCAAGCTCCAATCCTACGGTCACCTTGATCCCAACATCATTGAACTTAACCAAACTGGTGGTGGTGGTGCTGCTCTTTCTTCTTCTCAACACTCCTTCGGATTAGCATCACTTCAAGCCGAAAACATTCACCGCAGTTTCTCCACTCCATGCCTCCCCCTAACCACACTGCTAGGAGGGGAAGCAGACCTCACTTCTTCTTCTTCTCATCCAAGGGTTGAGATTGTTCTTGGAAGTGGAGCTCCTCCAGTGAATGCTCTAGTTGTTGAGGTTGCCATAGCCATGGCCTCAGGTGTTCATCCTATACCCCTCCCTAGTGGCCTAGGTGGTGCCTATGTTTTCCGCAACCAAAACGGCAACAACATTGCCGTAGCAAAGCCAGTGGATGAAGAGCCTTTAGCCTTGAACAACCCAAAGGGCTTAGGGGGTCAAATGCTGGGCCAGCCCGGCCTGAAGAAATCGATTCGAATCGGCGAAACTGGTATCCGAGAGTTAGCCGCTTATCTTCTTGACCATGGAGGCCTTGCTGGTGTGCCTCCTACTGTTTTAGTCAAATTCTCTCATGCTGCATTCTTCGGTGCAGCTTCTTCTTGTTCTTCTTCTCACACGCCTAAAATTGCCTCACTCCAACGCTTTGTTAGTCATGGTTTTGATGCAGGAGAATTAGGCCCTTCTTTCTTCCCAGTTTCTTCTGTACACCAAATTGGGATCCTAGACATTAGGATTATGAACCTTGATAGACATGCTGGGAATATGCTTGTGATGAAACATGACCACAACAACAGTGGCTATGTTGATGGTGTTGCTGATCTTGTTCCCATTGATCACGGTTTTTGCCTACCTGAGTGGCTTGATGATCCTTATTTCGAGTGGCTGCACTGGCCACAAGCCTCTATTCCTTTCTCTGAGTATGAAATTGACTACATTTCCAAGCTTGATCCTTTTAGGGATGCTGAGGCTTTGAGAAACGAGCTTCCTTCGTCGTTGAGGGAGTCATCCATTCGCGTTCTTATCGTTTGCACCATCTTGTTGAAGCAAGCTGCCGCTGCTGGCCTTTGTCTTGCTGAAATAGGGCAAATGATGACTAGGAAGTTTTGTGGTGGTGAAGAGTCACGTAGTGAATTGGAAAACATTTGCTTCATGGTCAAGACTAGTGTAGTTCCTCGCGGTGGTGGTGACAACAATGATAACTGCAAAGACGAAGAAACTAATGATGATCAAGTATGTGATGAAGTTGTTGCTGGTGATGGCGGCATTATTTCTTTGGCTGACCTGAACCAAGGTGAATGGGAAGCGTTTTTGGAGGTTTTTAGTGAGCTTTTGCATGGAGTTTTTGAGGCTAAGAGAAGTAGTGCAAAAGCAAAAGTTGGAACATATAATTGAAGTTGCTGAACTTTAGGAAGATAGGTAACCAAAGCAAGAGATAATGAATCACACTCTCGCTTTGTAACTGTACATTAATGCCAATATATATATATATTCTTAGTGTAGTTTTGTATATATATATATATATATATATATATACAAGTCCCATATGAGAAGAATGGAATAGCGATTGGTTGATTAGGTGGTAAAGCCATCCATTCCATTCTGCAACTTTGTTTTTTCTTTTTCCTTGAAACCTTTTACCCTTCTTTGTCAACAAAATAGAGTACCCCTATCTAAGTGGGTTTTCACCTGTGATTATGTAATTACTTTTGTATTTTTTTTTTGAATTTTGGTGATTCAAATTGTAATGGGATGCATTGTTTATATTAATTCTTCCCAATATTATGTTGCTTTTATACTACAAGTCCGCAACTTTACATGTTGAAACCGAAAATTAAATATTTATTCAGGATGTATACATCCTTGAGAAAGAGAGACATGAAAAGAAGAGGGAAAATAATAAATGTCATAACTGAAATTTTAAGAAAATAAAAGTAAGAAGTGCGAAAAAAATGAAGTTTGAAATTTTATGTAAGAACGCTACTGTCCAAAATGGCAAAATTAGTATGGCCTACCCACAAAAGATACAGGTTAAGGGATTATTTTCTTTTATCTTTTTGCTTTTTTACTCATTCAAGTGAGTTCATACACTATACAATTTACAAAACACATAAGGGAGAATTTTTTTCCTTCCACGTACTAAAATGGAGTTTATTCAGAACTTTTGCAAACAAAATACATATACACTTGAGGAAAATATGTGATTGATAAAGAAGATCCTATTAAAGATGATCAATCAGGTTTATAGACAAAAATAATCATCAATAAAGTTTATGGATATTTTAAATCAACAATATGCTGATACCCCTCAAAAAAAGAGTTTTTGACCTAAAACATACAAAAAAAATTACATAAATAATAATGTGCTAAAATATTTACCAAAGTGATCATACACAAATCACTATTTCGAGAGAAGTTGGTCATTTTCAAACTGGTTTCTCAATATGCATTCAAATTTTTTTTTGCTTTTAATGTTGAGAAATTAGTTTCCTATGAATCGATTTTATTTTTTTAAATTTTGTTTCTTTATAATTCTATATTTTTCCCTTTTTTCTACATTGGTTTTGAAAACAAAAACATAAGCAGTTGGGTGACACATAGTGGTAGGGGTTCAACTGGGTGCTCTCATTAGTGTTGCAGATTTGGCCGTTATACTAAACACAAAAATATGTAGTTGGGTGACACATAGTGGTAGGGGTTTAGATAAATATTTGAAAGTTATACGAATATCTTCAGTTGGTAGTGGTATTTATAGAATTTGCCGGTTGCATGCAGGTATTCACTATGTAGTCACATGCACTGTAAATGACATTTGAGCATGTCCAACACATGGCCTCGAGATGCGATAAGGGTCAGTGCGTTGAGCAATAATAATAAAAAATAGCTCGAATCGTTCACAAAGACTTTTGTATGTTGTGTGTAAGTGTTCACTATGCGATCACATGCACTGGTAATTGACATGTGAGCCTTACCAGCACATGGCCTCGAACTGCGATAAGGGTCAATGCGTTGAGCATTAATAATTAAAAAACAACTTGAATCATTTGCACAAGCTTTTGCATGTTGTGTGTAGGTGTTCACTTTGCGATCACATGCACTAGTAATTGACATGCGAGCCTTACCAACACATGACCTCGAAATGCGACAAGGGTCAGTGTGTTTAGCAGTAATAATAATAAAAAAGCTTGAATTGTTCGCATAGGCTTTTTGGATTATTTGATGTGAAAACTAAGATATAAATTTGCTACATATATTTTTAATTTATTACAGATAAATTTTATAAATTGCATAACATGGTCACTTAAACATTATTTTAAGGGTTAGAAACATAGTTTTTTTTGCTATTAATTTGATGTCATTCTTGATGAAATTATTACACGATATATTTTTTTTTGGATTCTTTGACATGAAAACCATGAAATAAATTTGCTTTAGATATTTTTAATGTATTGGAGATAAATTTTATAAATTGCATAACATGACCACTTAAACATTATTTTAAGGGTCAAAAACATAGTTTTTTTGCTATTAATTTGAGGTCCTTCTTGATGAAACTGTTACACGATATATATATATATATATATATATATATATATATATATATATATATATATATATATATATATATATATATATTTGGATTCTTTAATATGAAAATTATGAAATAATTTTTTTACAAATATTTTTAATGTATTGGAGATAAATTTTATAAATTACATAACATGACCACTTAAACATAACATAACACGCCCACTTTAACATAATTGTGATAACTACATTAGAAAAGTACTTAGACATAGTTGATCCCATCATCACAACATTTTATACTTTAATAACCAAGACAATGACCAATCTCATAGGATGGACGATGTCGATTACGTTGCAGATTTCTTCTCTCATGTATCACTGGTTCTCCCTCATGATGATGATTTTGTTGTTATGTTTCATGGTTTTCACTATAGGTTGCTACAGTTGAAAAACTTTGTCCTTGCTCTCCAAAAAACATGGTGCATTGAACTATTGTAAAGAAGCTAAATATGATGCCATAGAATTTGGTGTATTTAAATCGACACCAAATAAATTGATCATCCATTCAGGGTTAGTTGTATTGACTGACTCGCGAGTCTGACTGAAAGTTTGATGAACATGTGATGGAGTACAGAACATTGTCTGAGGACATGGAATTGAGAAATGTGTTTCTTCAATGCTTGTCCCTGCAACATTATGGGTAATTGTTGTGCATGGATAAATTTAGTTGTTGTGCAACAGATAAGAACAAAATAATGTTTTACCTATACCATTCCATATACTTCGGTGTAAGTGTCATTGATCCTTCAACCCATTATCTAGTTAAAACATCATTGCGTTTGTTTTTCTGGATATTAATCTACCCCACATGATATTCCATCCTGTTACTGTAATGATTACCTATACTATTCCATCATGTAGTTTCTAATCTATCACCACTCCATCTAAAATGTAAATTAAACAAAACCACTATTCATTATAATGCGCGTCATTCAAATTAAAAATTTTGATTTCATTATTTGTTATAACCTTTTAGTGAACAAATAAGTTGTTTCAGGCCGTGAGACTCTTGGTGTAATAAAAGTCATGCTGTACCAACCCTATGACTGTAATAGTATGACACAACTACCCATAACTCTATTAACCTCCGATGATGTCCAACACAGTTCTTTGTACATGTTTGCTAAATAAGAAAAACCTCAACTATATTTTTTTATGTTGTTGAAATCACATAATAGGTTCAAATATATTAGATGAACTCTATTTCTAGATTTATCAGGTATTAAAGCATCACCAATCATGTACATTATGTAAGCTCTACACCTGCATTGTAGTTGATGTATTGTTGGTTCTTCAGGTAATGGTGCGCACAAGATGCTAAACAACTATGTTAGCTTCAGTGAAGCTCCTTTACGTGCATTATCTTGAGAGACTTTGCTTAGTAACTCATCGCATATCTCATCCCAATGTAGGAAGCTAGTTCCTGTCACATCTCGACCATCGACCCTAATGCCTAGATGCAGTGCAACATATTTGAGTGTGATGGTGCACTCACCCCATGGGAGGTGAAAGGTGTGTGTTTTAGGCCTCCATCATTCAACCAATACAGTGAACAATGCAGGATCAATTCTGCATTGTTTGATTAGGGCAATATGTTGGAACCCGGTAGATGATGATAATGGTACAATTTGTGGTTGTGGTTTAGGTATTGCATGGTAATATAAAGTGATTAAGTTGTTAATTGTGGCATGTGAATGGTGAACCTATTGATGATGCAATAGAGGTATAAGAGCCATGACAACGAGGTTTAATGGTAAAACATGTACAAATGATATAAAATTTGAAGTTGGGCGATGAAAATATGGTATTGACATGCAACTCCTATCAATTTATAATATAAACTGCATTGAGATTCCAAAGCACACTTACACTTTGTCTCATTGTAAGGCCTCAAGATTCGAAAACACGTTAACACAACTATCTTAGTGTCATGCATCGAGATTCCAAATCACGTGAACCATGGACCCGTGATTGATTGAATATATAAAGGCAAAGAGAGCAAGCAATCAAAATGAGTTCAGAGCCAATTTGTGCGTACGCATATATCAATGGTGAGATCACCCACAGTTCAAGTGCAAATGTAGTTTTCAAAAATGACAAGGCAAAATCAATATTGTTGAATCCAACAATGACGTTGCGAAACATAATCACCATAATACAGTCATCAATTAGAGATGATGATGTTACGCCTATAATTACTGCACTTTGATATCGTTGTCTTGTATACCAATTCAATGGTTGTGTTGAGTATAAGGCAATTCAAATTATTGATGAAAAAGACGTTTAGTGCATGTTTGATACATTTGCAAATATGACAAGTGTAATATATATGGAACTTAAAGTTGATGTTCATAATTCATCATCACCTTCTCAAGTTAATGACCTAAGCTAGGCGGAGATGGAGCAAAAGCTAGACAATTCCCTGAGATTAGAATGAATAACTTAGCATATTTTGTTGTTGTATTACTTTTAATTATTTGTTAGTCTTTATTATGCATTTGTCGTTGTTTCATGTTTTTCAGTTGTTATTTTCAATTTACTTTAATAATATGATCCTAACTGCTTCAAAATCACATTAATGCACATTTCAATAATCCGCGTGGGCTCGATGAGCGATGTGGAACAATGCAGTCTAGCGTCATGATACAACAGACAGACTGTTGTTTGTGATGTGCGCAGCTGCACACTGTTCACTCACATGCACTAACAACCGCATTAATGAAGATCTCAATAATTAGCGTGGGCTAAGTGAGTGATGTGGAACTGTGTGGTCAATAATCATGATGCAAAGAACATCCTGTTGTCTTGGATGTGCACAACTGCACACTGTTCACTTTTATGCACTGACAACTACATTTAAGAGTCATGACACAATGGACATGCTATGATGTACACAGCTACACACTATTCACTCACATGCACTGACAATTACATTAATGTAAATCTTAATAATCCGCGTGAGCTTGGTGAGCGATGCAAAATAGTGCGGTCAACAGTCATGATGCAACGAACATACTGTTGTCTTTGATGTGTGCAGTTGCATACTGTTCACTCAGCTGCACACCTAACTCTCATACCAAACTTTCTCACCCTATATATAATCCCACCATTTCACAATATATCACACACAACAACATCTTTACAAAAATAACCTTTATTTCTAACTCTCACAGCCTTCCTGCTCACGTTCCCTTAAAAACCACCCATGGCTCCATATAAAGAAATATCGGTTGTCATTCACCACCATGGTTAGTTTGTAGATGACTCAGTTTACGGATCGACGTACTCATGTGCAACCCCAATATTTCTATACATGAGTAGGTATATTATGTTAACATAATTGATTCAAAAAATTAACCAATGTCTCCCTACTCGGGCAATTGAAACAATTGTGCTACCGAGTTGTATGTTGTTACTGAGCTTATTCCTTAACCACAACCATCGTGTTCACAACCACAACTACTATCTCCATAACCATCGTCTCCATAACCATTATCATACCAACGTCACCTCCATTTCAATATCACCAACCTAAGTGTCTAGTGGAGTTGAACCTCGACCACATACTATAATACATTGATCACCACCATTTCGTTTAGCAACAAGACCATGTACAACCACCAACTGGTGCACTCGAGGTTGACATAACCTTCGATGAAAAAGCACAATGTATTCGTGCAGTTAAAGAATACAATATCAAAAATTATTTTGACTGTAAAACGATATATTCTGACCAAAGAAGGCTAAACTTTATGTGTGAATCACATGAAAATAGTTGTACATGGAGTTTAGGCGCATGAAATTCAAAGACACATTAGAAATGAATGATCAAGACGATCAGAGGTCAGCACACTTGTCTCACGCAAATGCTTAAACATGATCATAGGCAACTCGACAAACACATGTCATCCCACCCATTGTCAAAATGAACCCAACAGTCTCCATCACAACAACGTTGATTGTAGAGATCAAAACGTTCATGAAATATACTCCATCCTACAAAAAGACATGGTTAGCAAAGCAAAGAGCATTAGTGATGATTCATGGAAATGGGAAAGAATCATATGTCAAAGCTGCCAAAAGTTGTGGGAGCTTTGCAATCTTTTGTTCCCGGGATTGCGGTTTCTGCTCAAACATAATCTGTGTTTGAAGAGGGAGAAATGGTATCTGACAAAAAGTGCTTAAACATGTCTTTCGGTCATTCGGTCCATGCATTAATGGATTTGCATATTGCAAACCCATCCAACAAGTAGATGTTCTTTACGAGAATTATATTGACACATTATTGATAGCTACAACACAAGACGATGGTAATCATATCTTCTCAATTGCCTACACCATTGTAGAAGGGGAGACAACTTCAGCGTAAGGGTTCTTCCTAAAGAATCTAAGAAGGCATGTTAATTCGCAAAGTAACATTTCTCTAATTTCAGATAGGCATCCCTCGATTATAAGTGCCTACAACAACCCAAGTAACTTATGGGTTGGAGACACATCCCATTTGTTCTACTTGTGCCACATTACACAAAATTTCCTTCGCGGTAACTCAAATGGCAAACATTCGAAGAAACCACTCATGTATGCTGGTGAGAATCTTTAATATTTTATTTTTTCATCAAACTATATTTTAATTCAAATTTCATAATGTATTAAATTGATTGAATATTTACAGGTTACACATACACGAAGAAGATGCACTAGCGACATCTTAGGGATATCCATGTGAATAAGCCAAGTGCAACTGAATGGCTTAATCAGTTGCCAAAGAACATTGAGTACAATACTTCGATGAGGGGAAACGTTGGGGACATATGACTACAAATTTGTCTGAGTTGGTCAATTCCATGTTCAAAGGCATAAAAATTTGCTAGTGTCATTGTTGGTTGAGAAGACGTACTTCAAGACCACAAAACTTTTTGCAATTAGAGACCGACAAACCCAAACAATGATCAAGTTTGGCTCGTATTATTTTGAAGTTGTCTCCAAGGCCATGAATAGCGGTCAACAGGAAACAAATACGCATATTGTTAACAAATTCAACAGACACAACCACACATTTATTGTAATAGAGACCCAAACCCTACTTGAAAGACCAAGACCACCTGGAAGGTTTAGGGTCATGTTACAATTCCAAAATTTTGATTGTGGTGAATATCAGACTAAACACTTGCCGTGTTCTCACTTAATGACCGCATGTAAATCTGTCAATGTTGATCTCATGAATTATGTGTTGCTGCTATTTACTTTACAGAACATATTGTACGTTTACAACAACTCCTTTGATTTATTGCTACACAAATCAATGTAACAAAAGAATATGAAAGAGATCATTGAGATCTTGATCCAAGGAGAAGGAGGAGTGCAAAGGGTCGTCCGATTTCTAATCACATTCCCATTGAAATGGATGAAAAAATTGAACATGGTATCAGAAAAAATCTAAAATCTGTCGGCAATAGGCCATAACAGAAAAATTATTCCAACATACCTTCATGCTTTACCTTATGTATTATTGTTCATGTATTTTATTTATGATATAATGTATTTTAGCATAAATAAATTATTAAACCAAAAATATTATCAATTTTTTAAAGATTAAATAATATAAATAAAAAAAATTATATTTAATAAAATAATTTTTTAAAATTTAATTTTTTTAAAAAATATTTTTAAAAAAACCGCCAGTTGGGAAGTCGGTTGGTCAAATCCAACTTCTTAACTTCAAACTTTTTTTAAAAAAAATTAAGTTTTTTTTTAAAAATAAAAAACGGGTTGAAAAGTCGTTCGCCAACCTCAACTTCTCAACTAAATAAAAAATAGGTGTACTTCAGGAATTATTTTCAAAAGTGGTGTAGAATGAGAATATTTAGGAGAAAGTGTGTATATTGCTAAAAAAATCCTGAATAATTCATTTTGTTCTTACATGAAAGGTTAAGTCTCCTTTTTACTTTCTATATTTATTGGGATATATGAGAATTAAATTTTAAATTGCTGTTGAGTTCGCAAATATTGTCACTTGTTTGCAGCTATTGTGGTCGCTCCGCGTGAAATAATTTTATGTTTGCACCAAATACTAAAAAAATTATAATTCTTTATATATATATATATCACTTACAAAGTTGTGCAAACTTTTATAATTATGATTTATGTAGTTAAACCTTTTTTTGTAAGAGAAATGTAGTTAAACCTTACTATGCCTAACTATATGTAGTAAGATGCAATAATATAAATTAATATAATTAAACCTATGTATATCAAAGGAGCTTTTACCGAAAATTAGATGGAGTCCTTAAATATGCAGTTCCAAAAATAGTTTGAATTCCAATAGCAACATAATATCCAAAAATGTTAAGAGATAAAAATTATTTTCCTATAATTATCAGTAAGTTAGCTTTCTCTAGAAAAAAAAGACATAATATTTAGTTGTTATTGTAAATAACTAGCAAATACATAAATAGTCAAAGATGATAGAAATATAACTTACACTTTTACTTGCTACCACAGTGTTGAATGACCTGAAATCATAACCTCTATTTTCACTTTGACTATCATCTTGTGTAGCTCCTTGTCCAAACACATCGATCACTTCATTATTGATAATAAGGATCTTGGTATGAGGGAGCTTGGCCACTTGCATATTGATTGCAATGTAGTGAAATTTGGATACTTATAATAGGCTGGATATGAGAGTTGACTAATTTTCAATACTAAAGTCATTAAAACATGATAGATTTAATTATAATTTTGATGTTTTAATTTATTTTATAGATTCAATTTCATCATTTTATTTTTAAAAATTTCAATTTCATCTTTTAAATTTTTAAATTGATTCATGTGATCTTTTAGTCTAATTGAATTGACTTCGTTAGAGAATGCGTGCATCATATTGACGTCATCAGACTTTGTATAGGATTAAAACTGCCATTGCACTAAGTGATTTGCCGAAAGCTACAGTTAAAAATCTGCCACTATAATAATTTCAAAATTTATAATTTTAAATATTTTTTGAATAAAAAATATAATAGAATTATAATAATGTTATAATTTTACTTGTATAATATTTATATTGTTATTACTTTTATTATTGTCTCATATTAAATTAATATTAACAAATACTAATAAATATTAATATCTTCAATATATTTTTTAAATCAATAATTTAATTTTTTTAATTTTAATAAAATTAAAATAATATATAATTTAATATCATATAAAAATTGTTTAAATGTAAAAAAAACTAAATTCCTATTAATATTTTATTTTAATATTAATATTAGTATATTTATAATAAATTAATATTAATAAATCATAATAATTATTGGTATATTATATTAATATATTAATAAAGCACAACACACATATCCTAACACCATTAGTTCATTTTAGACATAAAAATAAAATTAAATTCATTTTAAAAATTAAAAAATCAAATAAAATCTTTTAAAAATAATAAGACAAAATTAAATCTAATAAATAGATTAAATGTCCAAAGTAAATCAGCTACACATGTAGACCAATATACATGTGCATTGACTAACTTATTTCCACTGGCTTTTGATCAATTGCTTTCAAAGTTGCTTCATTACACGTAAGTACTTGAATTAAATGATCATTATGGCGGTTGTTGTCACATGTGTAAGCGTGAAAAAGATAGGAGAGAGAAAATATTTTAAAAATACAAAATAATTATCGTTATTTGGTGGATTAAATAATTTTTTACCAAATGAATTATGGATGAATTAGATTTTTTAAAATATTTTTTGATGGATCAAAATAGATTAATAAATTATTTTTATTTGATTCATCATAATCTGAATGGAAATTTATTCAATCTATTCATTTTGCCACGAAGCACACCCATAGTTATTTGTAGTTGTAAAAGATTTATTATATATATTCTGTCTAGACTCAAATATAATAAAAAATATTTTTTTTAAAATATAAGAAAATTTCAATTAACTTTATCTTTGTTGGAAATAATCCAAGTTCAACATCGTCTAAAAGTAATCTCACATTAGAATATATAAGTGAGGGGCAACTTTTACCCTTTGAGTTAGGTCCAAATTTTTTCTTAATATCAGAGTCTATCCTAGATTTACTGAAAAGGACCACGCACCAAGCCCAAAAAGTATTGGGTGAGAGGGGTGAATTAAAAAAAAAACCTAAGTCCCACATTGGAAGCTTTGACCTGGGACCTCGTTCTTGCTTCTGTTGCGACGAACACCCACCATTTGTTGTTTACGCACCAAACCCAATAAGTGATGGGCGTGAAGGGGTGTATTGGAAAATGTCTAAGTCCCACATCGGCTGTCTCAATCCTTAGAGTGCAACTCATATATCTGTTGGGTAATTTTACTTAATGACAATTGGTTTTAAGATGAAATCTAACAGTTAACAAAAAATAATTATCTTATTAAATTTATGAATTACTTAGATTATTATTTTAAAGTTATTCTTTTATTTTATCTTTATCTTTACTTACTTTTTTTTTCTTTATGTTTGGAGAGAAAATAATTAAGTAAAGATATATAAGAAATAATAATTAATACATCTAAAAATTAAAAAAAAATATTATAAAAAGAGACAAATAAATTTTTAAAAATGATTTTAAAATTAAGAAGGGAGGAAGTACTATTTTTCGGTCCTTTATTTCCCTAGTAACTTAACCCAAGTAGAGGCTATCAGGGCAACATTGAAAGAACATTTACCTATACCAATGTATCTACCAATATGTGTAGGAATCTCTTTTGACAAACAATATATGCAAGAAATAAACACGAAGGAATTGAATAGGAGAAAATTAAGCTTGATTGCACAACTTGTTTGATTTTATTTTCCCCATTCTATTTTTTTCCCTTTAGAAATTTACCAAATTTTTATTCAAATAGCTGGAAGTATACTCTGGATATTAGCTCTTAATTATGAGAGGTTTTAATTAATTGATAGGCAACATCTTCAACCCGGCTTTTTGACAAAAATAGGTAAAATTAAAAAACTATTTACGTAAAACTATTTACATGAATAATTTTTCTTTTCGATGTCAATTATAATTTCAACTAATGTAAATCAATCACGTTTACAACCAATATAAAAAGTAATTTTTTTTATCAACTATAATTAAAAAGTAAAACCACTTTTGTCACTAAATATTTTTCATAATACATGCACCTTTTACATAAATAATTTTTTATTTTACCTATTTTGGTAAAAAAGTTCTTCAACCCAGTTGTGTGCGTAAATAATTTTTTATTTTATAATAAAAAGCAAGCTTCAAAATTACAGATCAATAGAGTCCAAGTAAGAGACAATGGGTGCTTCTTGCCCCATTCCTCATTGATATGTCTTTGCCCTTTTATGCACACACCTTTTCAAAATTAACCTTCAGTGGATGGCAATGGAACTCGCCTACGATATTCAGCTAGAGCCCACATTGGAAAAATATTTCTATACATTGGGTAATGCATCATGCAGTTTTTCAAGAATACTCCAGTGATTTCCTACCAGATCAATTAAGTCACAAAAAATAATAATTAGAAATAGAAAAACTGAATCCGGAGCATCATTTTTCATATTGCTTACAAAATACAATTAAGGATAGATCTTTAAAAAATAATCAAAATATTGAAATCTATATTTCAATTTTTCTTACATAGGAAACTGAAGCACGCGATCCAACTCTCACATCAACTCTTAGCACATATCAAGTATATGAGTAGCATGGGTCTGTTAGCATTTTCAGTTATTAGTTACAAGCACTTAGCGTTTTCTGTTTTTCTGGTATAACAACCGGCTTTCGCATTACCTTCTCTTTCTTCCATTGTATAAAAGCTTCTTCACTTAAGCTACAATATGATTCATGCAGTCATTTGATCACTCACGTGTGTAAACAGCATCATCTTCTCTCTCTCCTTTATGAGCATTTAATGTTTTCACATGGTATCAAAGCTCTTTTCATAAAGAGCTCTACTGCGCATTCATACCCAAGCTTTATTTCTTCTTTCTCTTCACGTTCATCACTATGAACGAATCAACACCAAATATGGAGAGTTACCTCTATCTCCATCCAAGCGAGAATCCAGCAGTGGCTCTCGTATCACCAGTTTTAGACTCAAGCAACTATCACTCATGGAGCAGGTCCATGGTCACAGCACTAAGCGCCAAGAATAAAGTAGAATTCATAAATGGGAAAGCACCAGAACCTCTGAGAACTGATAGAACCTACAGTGCGTGGAGTCGCTGCAATAATATGGTAGTATCGTGGATAGTGCATTCAGTATCGGTCGCGATCAGGCAGAGCATCTTGTGGATGAACAAAGCTGAGGAAATATGGAATGACTTGAAGTCACGATATGCGCAAGGAGACCTCTTGAGAATCTCGGACCTTCAACAAGAAGCTTCATCAATGAAACAAGGAACCCTTTCCGTCATGGAGTACTTCACAAAGCTTCGTATCATATGGGATGAAATTGAGAACTTCAGACCTGACCCCACTTGCTCTTGCACCATCAAGTGCACATGCTCAGTCCTTACCATCATTGCCCAACGGAAATTAGAAGATCGAGCCATGCAATTCCTACGAGGATTAAACGAGCAATACAACAATGTGAGATCTCACGTGTTGCTCATGGAACCCATGCCCACCATACCAAAGATCTTCTCCTATGTAGCCCAACAAGAATGTCAGCTATCAGGTATCAACTCCTTTTCAAATCTCAGTATTGAATCAAAAGAAAATGTTTCCATTAATGCCGTCAAGATTACTTGTAAATTCTGCGGACGAATTGGTCACACCGAAAGTGTTTGTTACAAGAAACATGGGGTACCCACAAGCTATGAAGGAAGAAGCAAAACCTACAACAGAAACGGGAAAACGTGTACCCATTGTGGGAAGATGGGACACACCATTGATGTGTGTTATAAGAAGCATGGCTACCCCCCAGGATACAAGTTTGGCAACAACAAAGTAGTAAATAACATCATAGAAGGAAAAGCTACGAGTAATCAAATGCAACGACAAGAGTCTCATGATTTGGTTCGTTTTTCACCTGAGCAGTATCAAGCTTTGCTCGCCTTAATACAACAACCATCTTCGGGAGGCTCAATCCCTACCCAATCCCAGGTTGCATCCATATCCTCATGCTCCACTAACACCTCACCAGGTACGATTCTTTCTCTCAAAACCACAGAATCTACCTCCTGGATATTAGATTCAGGAGCCACTGACCACGTCTCCTCTTCTTTGGCCAACTTTCACTCATATCATCAAGTTAATCCTATTATGGTTAAGTTACCAAATGGACACGAAGTTCATGCTACTCACTTAGGAACAGTACACCTCACCCCTTCCATTATATTGAACGATGTTCTATACATACCTTCTTTTAGCTTTAATCTCATATCCATATCCAAACTTATTTCCACAAACAACTATGAGTTAATCTTTTCCTCTAATACTTGTGTTCTGCAGGATACCAACACCAAAGCGAAGATTGGTACAGTTGAAGTGAGTCATGGGCTTTACCAGTTCATCTTAAAACCATCACACTCACGAACCATATGCTCCACCATTATTCACCCAAAATGTAATGTCATCCCTATAGATTTATGGCATTTTCGCATGGGTCATCCCTCTATAGAAAGGCTGCAAGTCATGCAAACTTATTATCCTTCTTTGCATAATAACAATAAGAACTTTGTATGTACTACGTGTCACTATGCAAAGCATAAACGATCATCCTTTTCATCAAGCACTTCACATGCATTAAGCATTTTTGATCTCATACATATAGATATATGGGAACCCTGTTCAAAGGTTTCTATGCATGGGCATCGTTATTTTTTAACCATTGTAGACGATCATTCTCGCTTTACATGGGTTTATCTAATGCAAACAAAAGCTGAGGCTCGAAAACTCATTATCACATTCGTTACATATGCTCAAATGCAATTTAATAAAACCATTAAAATCATACGTAGTGATAATGGTGCTGAGTTTCTTATGAATGATTTTTATGCTCAAAGGGGAATCATACATCAAACTACTTGTATAGAGACCCCTGAGCAAAACGGCATCGTTGAACGAAAGCACCAACACCTCTTGCATGTTACTCGATCTCTATTATTTCAAGCAAATCTTCCTCTTAATTTTTGGTATTTTGCATTACTTCATGCAACATATTTGATCAACTGCATCCCTACTCCTTTCCTCCATAACAAATCTCCCTATGAACAGCTATACACACGCCCTTGTGATATCTCGAACCTTTGGGTTTTTGGTTGCCTATGCTACATAAGCACTCTCAAATCTCACAGACAAAAGCTCGACCGCCGTGCCCACCCATGCATCTTCATAGGTTTCAAACCAAACACCAAAGGATATTTAGTATATGATCTCCATTCCCATAGCATAACCACATCCCGTAACATTGTCTTCTATGAAGACCACTTTCCTCTCTTCCCTGATACTCCAGAATCATCCACCCCTCCTACTTCTATATCATCTCTCCCATTCTCCAATAATCCCGACAGCTTTGAACACCCCATTCCACCCAATGACAATCCCTCATCCTCACATATACCTTCTCCTTTTCTACGATGTTCCACGAGACTAAAAAAGGCACCCACTTATCTCCAAGATTACTACCATGCACTCACTTCACAAGCTGATACCAATACGCGTGGAGTTAGGTATCCTCTACATTCTGTCCTATCCTACTCCCGCCTTTCACCTTCCCATAAACACTTTGTGATGTCAATATCGGTAAACACTGAACCCAAATCTTATGATGAGGCTTCCCAATTTGACTGTTGGATTAAGGCTATGCAGGCAGAAATACAAGCTCTTCAACAGAATCAAACATGGACCCTTACACCACTACCACCACACAAGACAGCTATCGGATGTCGCTGGGTATATAAGATCAAATATAAAGCAGATGGTACTGTTGAACGATACAAGGCGCGTCTCGTAGCCAAAGGATACACACAACTAGAAGGATTGGACTTTCTTGATACATTCTCTCCCGTGGCTAAGCTCACCACTGTGAGATTGCTTCTCGCTCTTGCTGCCCTTCACAATTGACATCTTAGGAAACTCGACGTCAATAATGCATTTCTTCATGGCGACCTTGACGAAGAGGTACACATGACTCTTCCCCCAGGTCTTCAGGTGCATGATCACAATCTAGTTTTCCGACTTCAACGTTCATTATATGGTTTGAAACAAGCAAGCCGCCAATGGTTCACACGATTCTCTTCTTTCCTCATCTCTCACGACTTTCGCCAATCTGCAGCAGACCATTCTCTTTTTCTCCACTTCAATAACAGTGATATCACTGTTGTGCTCGTTTACGTTGATGATATAATCATAGCAGGTAACAATCTCGACACCATCACGCATATCACAAACCTCTTTGATCAAACTTTCAGCATCAAGGACCTTGGCACCTTGAAGTTCTTTCTCGGTCTTGAAGTTGCTCGCAATAACAAGGGCATTCACTTATCTCAACGTAAGTATGTCTTGGATATCTTATCCGGCTCAGGCATGCTTGCCTCTCGACCCGCTTCAACTCCCATGGACTACTCCACCCGATTAACAGCCTTGATGGGCACTCCTCTATCAGAAACTTCTTCTTCCTCATATCGCTGGCTGATTGGAAGACTCATTTACCTCACCAACACTCGTCCCGATATCACTCATGCCGTTCAACAACTCAGCCAATATATGGCTCACCCTACTTCAGCTCACTCACAAGCAGCATTTCGTGTCTTATGATATCTCAAGGGCTCACCTGGTTCAGGCATCTTTCTTGCTGTCGACGGCCCTCTGCAACTCAAAGCTTTCAGTGACTCCGATTGGGCCGATTGCCGCGATACAAGGCGTTCCATCACCGGCTTCTCGGTATATCTCGGCTCATCCCTTATTTCTTGGCGTTCGAAGAAACAACCTACTGTTTCAAGAAGCTCCTCAGAGGCGGAATATCGGGCCTTGGCGTCTACAACATGTGAGCTTCAGTGGCTCACGTACCTTCTGCAAGACTTTCGGGTCTCCTTCCTTCAGCCCACAACCCTATACTATGATAATAAGTCCGCTATTCAAATAGCTTGTAATCCCGTCTTCCACGAATGAACCAAACATATAGAAATCGATTGTCATATCGTGCGTGATAAGGTGAATCAAGGATCCCTCAAACTGCTTCCTATCTCCTCGCAATTGCAGCTAGCTGACATTTTTACGAAGCCACTCTCACCCTCTTTGTTTCAAGATCTCTGTTCCAAGATGGGAATGCTGAATATCCATTCCCAACTTGAGGGGAGCTCTTAGCACATATCAAGTATATGAGTAGCATGAGTCTGTTAGCATTTTCAGTTATTAGTTACAAGCAGTTAGTGTTTTCTGTTTTTCTGGTATAACAACCAGCTTTCGCACTACCTTCTTTTTCTTCCATTGTATAAAAGCTTCTTCACGTAAGCTACAATATGATTCATGCAGTCATTTGATCACTCACGTGTGTAAACAGCGTCATCTTCTCTCTCTCTCCTTTATGAGCATTTAATGTTTTCACATCAACATCAAATTGAAATGGTAAATAATTAGGTTGTATTACATAGGAATTGCAAGTTTATTGTTGTATACATTTCAACTTTGTTGACATTTAAATTTTGTATTTTCCTTTTTTTATTGATTTAATTTATTCCTATATTATAAATTAGACTACACAATTTGAAGAGTGAGATTCTCAATTAAACATTCTCGGCATTCTCTTTTCTGTCTTTTGAATGTACAATTCATGCATTATCCTTGCAACTAGCCAAAACTTTCCTCTCTTGACCATCTCAAACTACACTTTTTTCTTCTTTATTTCTTCTTTATTTGTACATTTTATCTTAGTAATTTTGTATCTCTTTCAATAAACATCTTTTCTACCTGCCTCTAAATTGAATTAATTTTAATAGTTTTTTCTAAAAGAAATTACCAAAAGTTATAAAATAACCTTATAATATAATTTAAATTGTTTATGATAAATGTAAAATATAATTCATATATTGAAATATATTAATTAATTTATTATGAACTTTAATTATAATATATATTTATTATTTATATTAAATTTAATTATATAAAATAAATATTTATCTTGTACAAGGTATAGATTAGTATATTAACTCAACCGAAATTTTAAAGAGATAACTTGCCGAAAAAACTTAGGCGTTGTATTGTATGTTTTTGGATTATTTTGCAATTAAAATTATAATTTCACATTGGTAACATGTACCAATTTTCAATGTCTTTTAGCGAGGTGAAACTTTAATTTTAATTTGGAAACACCTAAGGTATCTCAATTATTGCACATAAGCGTTATCCCTAGTAATCTTCACGTTTGGTGTCTTATATTTTAAGATCCTATTTAATTTATCACTAAATAAGTTTATTAAATAAGATCTATTATCAATATCAAAGGTTGATATGCACCTGTTGGGGCCAATCACCTTCTTCCAACTGGGAATTAATGAGCAACTTTGCAGCTCGATGAAGAGGAGTAAGGTCTCTCTCTGACTGTACATAGAAATTTAAAAATAAAGGGAAAAAACTTATTACAAGATTTGATTGTAGTTACAACAACAAAAAGAAAACATTTTAAAATTTAAATCACGATGAAGTGAACCTATAATCACACAAACACGCACACATAAAAAGCAAACCTGTCCAGCATAAATTAGACCCATAAGAGCCCATGCTGTTTGTACAACGTTTGATCGACTTCCTTCAAGAGGTATGTATATCTGCATTGTTTTCATTAAAAAAGACATTATTACAATTATTATTATCATCAACTAAGGTTAAAGAGTAATTATTTAGTAACAACAATTCAATTACAAACCTTTTTTGGGCTTGAAAGATAACTCTCTCCCCACCCACCATCCTCTCTCTGTGTTGTAAGTAGAAATTTCACAGCCTTGCGAATGGCATTACAATTAGTGTAAGTCTTACCGGCAGCTGCTAGACCACCAAGTGCAAACCAAGAGCCATAAGTGTAGCAAACTCCCCAACATCCATACCATGAACCATTGGTTGTTTGTGTATCTTCAAGGAATTGAACTGCATTGACAATGAAATTCTTAATCTCTGTCTTCCTATGCTCTGGATATAGCTTCTGGAACAAAACTAAAGCTTGAATTGCAGATCCAGTGCACTCAACATATTCATGCTCAATTACAATGTCCTCAAAAAATTCAGTGGGATTGAGTAACTGAAAATTAATGAAAAAATTGATTAGTTTATTAATTGATGAATGGATTTTTATCAACCGATGAATATGTACATATTGCATTATTAATTAATATAATACTTACTTCCAACCATTCTTGAGCTCCTATTGGTTCCCATGCTGCTATACCACCTTTTTTACTCTACAATAATAAAAAAATGTAGTTGTGTCAAATGAAAATCAATTAGTAAAAGTAAAAAAATCAATTACCAAAGTCTTTTGCACAATCCCTACTTTCCCATTGATAAAAGATCAAGTAACAAAGAGAAGGGCAATTAGTTGATTGATTTATTAATTAAAAGCACATGGCCATGAATTTAAGTGAATATTGCAACATGGTACAGAACAAATTTCACCAATCTTGAACAAATGATGCGATGTTGGATTTGAGAAAAGGAGTCCATCATCAACATTAATTGGTTGCTATAAGAAATGTGTAGCAAATTTCTATAAAATATTTCATAGCATTAATATTGTTGAAATTTTTTATTCCAATAATTAATGTGGGCTAATATTATAAGATAATTATATTAGTTATTTATCATTAGTGTGCTTTATTTTATGTGATTAAATTAAGTGAGCCCGTTAGACAATTAAATCAGATGATATAAACTTAAATGAGTAGATGTCAGTGTTAACCTATTAGGGGATAATGAGAACCCTATTAGGTTAATACGCTATAAGAAGACTATGGTCCTCAATATATCGAGCCGTCACACATTGTTTCTTTTTCCCCATCTAAAGAGTTACGAAGGTCCTATTGAGAAATAAAAAAGTTCCAGTTGAGGAAGAATCATGAAGCCACCAGTTACACTGTTAGCTGGTTATCTGTTGTTTCTATCGTATTTCGTAACAAATACTAAGAAGAGTACATAGATCAGAAATCACCTAAGGATTGAGATTCTGCTGTGTTTGTTTGATCAATCATTATGCATTCAAGTATTCCTAAAATTCTTCTTGATAATCTAACGTAATATGTTCTTGGTGGTTATATTGGTATTTTATAAGGATCCTCTAAAATTCCAACAAGTGGTATCAGAGCCACCATTACTGTTTGATTATTGGGATTTAACATTATTTGATTCTTATTATACCTTAATTGCTTTGTTTTTATGAACCCTATTTTTTTGACACAACACATATTAATTGTCG
The DNA here is from genome assembly GCF_000004515.6 of Glycine max. NCBI lineage: Eukaryota > Viridiplantae > Streptophyta > Magnoliopsida > Fabales > Fabaceae > Glycine > Glycine max. The sequence continues at coordinate 34,540,965 of NC_016090.4, forward strand.
GTAAATTCAAATATTGTCATATTGGATATTTGGTTTGAATTCGAGTGTTTTTTTTTTCCGGCATTGTGTTGGGGTTTATTGTTGCAAAACAATTATATTGCAATTTATCATGTATGCTTAAGTTTATTTTTTAATTGTTTTTATTATTGTCCTAAAATAATTTTTAGTGGGAGTCCTAAGGTGATATATGAGTAATCTGGGTATGCATCACTAGAAAGTAGTAAAACACATAATGTGCTAATTGAAGAGAACAAGAAACTACATATTTTCATATCGAAAGTCTAGAAGTTTAGAGATCATTGGGTATTCTAATTTTGATTTTTATGGAATATCTTAATAGCAATCACTCCACATAAGGATCCTTATTTAACCATATTGGTGGAGTTAATATTTTTTTATGAGACATCATACTATAATTTATTACAGCTAAATTATTGTAACTAGCTTGCTTGTTGTTGCCAACATTAAGAAGCCATCAGGTGTTTATTGAGATAATATCTTAACGGTCTTATTAAGGATTCAACCAAGTAAAAGTTTGTTGATAATATAAAATATTTGGTTGTTAAATAAAGAATTCAGAAAATACAAATTTGTATAGAACATATAGGGACTCATTCCATACTAGCAGATCTACTTACTAAAGGTTTGATACTTAAAGTTTTTTCATGAGCATACTGCTCTTGATAGTACCTTAGTTTAGTGAAATTCTTGCTTATGTTCTATATCTTATGGTTTACAAACATTTTGTTGTTTGGATTTTCTGCAGAAATAAAGTTGAAGTTTATCATTTCATTATAAGCTTGTTTTGTTTGCAATATTTATGTTTTGTTTGGATTGATCTCTATAAAGAATAAAGTTTGGACCAATTGGAAATACACATGACTGAGATCACATTACATGTAATTTTCATACTGCTTATCCATATTGACCTATGTCATTGACTGAGTGTATTGATGTGGTGGTCATTGAGGTTTAGTTACATTTGTTGTAGTGATGAAAGTCGTAGTGATTCCATTATTGATACATGAGATGGACCAAGTTATTAAGGTGGAAGTCTAAAGGTAAATAGCATATGGATGCGCGCTTAAGGATTTTGATATAATCGTTACAATATGTGGACCAAGTGGGAGATTGTTAGAATTTTCTATTCTAATAATTAATGTTGGATAATATTATAAGACAATCATATTAGATATATGTCATTAGTGAGTTTTATTTTATGTGATCAAATTAAGTGAGCCCATTAGAAAACTAAATCAGATGATATGGACTTAAATGAGCAAATGTCAGTGTTGGTCCATTAGGGGATAATCGGAACCCTATTACGTTAACACGCTATAAGAATGCTATGGTCCCCAATATACCGAGTCATCAGACATGGTTTCTCTTCTCCCCATCTGAAGAATTATGAATGTCTTATTGAGGAATAAAGAAGTTTCGGTTGAGGAAGAACCGTGAAGCCACATGTTACGTTGTTAGCCAATTATCTATTGTCTCTACGACATTCCGTAATGGATCCTAAGAGATCATAAATCACCTACAGATTCAGATTTCACTGTATTTATTTGATCAATCATTATGGATCCAGATATTCCTAAAACTCTTCTTGATAATCTAACATAATGTGTTCCTAGTGGTTATATTGGTATTTTATAAGGATCCCCTAAAATTCCAACAAACATTTCTTTAAATTTGTTGGAAATTGAGATTTTTCCAAAAACTACATCTAAATTTTTTGATGTTTTTGTAATTCCAAATTTCTTGCAAGAATGGTAAAAGTTGCTTGTGTTAAGAAATAACTAGTTGTAGGTTAAATTTCTTGTAAGAATTGTAAAATTTGCTTGTGTTAAAAAATAGCTAGTTGTAGGTTAACGATGTTAACTTTTGCATATTTGTAAAATGAGTCATGATTGTTCTAATGCTTTGTTCAATAATAGACTTTTATAGATTTTAAATTTAAGCAACTTACTGTAACACTTATAGTGTTATGTTTAAATGTAATATACATCAAAGCAAATTTTTATTTGTCTTCTTTGTGTTTGATGAGTTTCCTTCCAAATCTCTGTGTTTAGTTTTTCTATCCAAATTTAATGGTACTTGCCTGAAGTGACAACAAGATATTGACTGAATCATAAAATCTTTCAGGTTTCACTTTTTCTCCCACAATCTCTGGTGACAACTTTGATAGAAGAAGACAACACTAAAACACAGAAGAACTTTAATTAGTTATATTAACATATATTTGTAATTGATAAAGCTTATTATTAAATTAATTGATTTTTCACGAGCTAAGTTGTCAGATACCTTTAAACCTTCTGCAGTGCAATCAGAAACTTGCCATCCATGGTCTTGATCTGAGAATGTCCAAGACCCTTTAGTAATATGACGATACATACTCTTAAAATCTCCTGAAGGGTTGTCTCTCACCTTTGAAATAAGAATGTCAATTCATTACTACTATGTAAAGCTAACAAACATACTCTTAAGTAATCTAATGAACACTAACTTAATAGTCAATTATAAATTAATATGCATTGCAATTAGAATACTATAATTATACTAGTTATAATTAATATTGTTAGTCAGACAAATTAGTTAGTAAGTAATAAATTTTTTGGTTGATTAATGAATTGCATAATTTGAATAAACTATATTCACTGGGGAATTTACCTTCCTTATAGGAGAATTATGATTCTTTTATGTACTTATCATAAAAATTAAACACACCTGAGACTTCTTGATGAAATCATGCCCTTTTGCAAGTGAATGGCCAATTTCGTCAATTAGCTTAGTTGCAAGCAAAGCTTGAACTGCAAAACCAGCATCCCATTCTTGACTACCAAAACTCTACATCATATACGTAAGTGATTAATTAATTAACTAATTAACTAATACATCCTAATGGTTATAATAACACACATAGACGTACTTGCATGGTCATTCCATCTTCAGAAACCCATAAGTAATCTGAGACCCTTGCAAGATGCTTCTTAAAGGCATCTCCCTGTGGATCTTCAACCCAACAAGCAAGCATACATAGAACCTGAAAAACATATACATGTTTAGCATAGTTGAATGAGTTTCCTTCTTGAAGAGGAAACTAATTTTTCTCATAAGGCTAAACAATCAAATTAATGCATTATTGTTATGACACCTACCTTTTCCACACACCCAATAGTTATGTATCGACTATTCTCATCTTCGTAATGAATATGGTTCATTGTTACTTGAAGGGCCTTTTCTCTAATTAGTTTGTTGAAAGGCCAACAAGTAAGTAGTGGCTCAGTAAACATGTATAGACTGTCCCATACTAGGTCTTGTATCAAAGAATGAGGATAATAAAGATCTTCCTGTGATAGATAGAATGAACAATTATCAGTTTCATGATAAAGAGAATGTGTACATACACACATTGCGATTGATTAAATATTAGTTTTCTCACCTTTGCACATTGATGACGCACTTTTTTCCAATTAACTTTTTCATAAGGCTGAGTAAAGAGCTCTTCTCTCAATTGTAAGATGAGTGGTGTGATTGGACCCACAAACCTTTTCCCATATAAGACATAGGCATATATACCAATCGACAATAACACCACATTTTAGCTACAATAATTATGGTGAAAATGAGATTCAATGATTAAACATCGTATATTCAACAATTTAAACATATATTGTTGAATAAAGAGTGACAAAATAAAATAAAATAAACTCAACCTGGATGCATAGGAAGAAACGAAGGAATAATCCAAAACTCTGGGGGCATTGGGTTGCTTCCACACCAATCAAATACACCAAGTATCTACAAGAGTAGGATCCATTTAAACCATACATACTAGCTAGTTTGTGTATTTATATTTATGTAAAACTGAATGTGATACCGAAAGCCAAGTTTTCCCCCATGAAGGGATGTGTGTTACACCACCATGATCATGAATCCACTTTTTTCCTCTAGCACATGCATTTTCATGACCTCCATTAGGCCCTTCTCCAAGAATTCGCATACATATATAGTTTAGTGTAGTACCAAACATGGTGCTATGACCCTCTATGTGTAGTCCCCATCCTCCATCTTCATTCTTTAAATTGAAGAACAAAATGGACAATATTAATTATTCTTTGTTGCAATGAACAAATTTTAAACTTCACGCATATACATCATCAAGTTAATTAAATGATACAAGAATTTTGAAAACAAAAAATGTTACAACTCTCTCTCTCTCTCTCTCTCTCTCTCTCTCTATATATATATATATAATCATGCTTGATTGGGAAAATGAATCTTGAAATTGAATAGGTATACCTGGTGATAGTATATGTAACGGAGAATCTCTTTTCGATACTCTTCTGGGAATACCAAATCAAGATGCCCTGTAATGTACATACAAAAAACCTGCAATGTTTTGAATAAGTAAAAATTAATATCGATTAATGTTGTTTTAGTTGAATTTTATCGATGATTAATCTTTAATTACCTTAATGGATTTGAGTCCAGTTTCGTATATGATGTTTAAATTTATGTCCTAGTTAATATTTCATAATTATTTTATAAAAAAAGAAACTACTTATGACCAAACATTAATTGAATTTTTTTATTCTTAATCAGTGTCCCATGTTCAATGTTATGTACAAATACCAAAGTTTCCAAACTTCGAATTTCTATGTTCATTTAATGGTCTAGTATATCTTAAATTGACAAACTCTATTGTTTTATTATTGAATAAATCCATATTTCAATCTTTAATAAAAGATTAGTACCATAAACCAAAAAAAAAATAGCTCCATAAAAAATAGAATGAAGTTAGTAACTTTTTACTAATTTATTACTTAATATTCTATTAATTTTAGTTTATTTAAATACTTTTAAAGAAATTAAAATTAATTGTTTCACAATTTGATATATTCTAAACATGCATCATAAACTATTTTTTTTATTATTTGACTTCAACTAATATAACTATATGCAATAATAATAATTTATAAATTAACAATATGTTTAGACACCCTTTTAGAACAGCATAAAATCACATCAATTAATTCTAGTGAAGAAAAAAAAGTGAAAACTATAATTATTTAGTTCTAACTTAATGTAAAATATCACATAACACCACAAAACCAAACATGCTATAAATATATTATAAATTTGGTCAGAGAAGACCAAAAGTGATTACTTTTATTTTTCAAAAGAGTAAAATATGAGTACACTAAAACAATGTTTATTGAGTAGAATTGACATAAAGAAATTAATAATTATTTTTCCTATTGTACTCTTAAAGCTTCATCTCAATAATTTATGTAAGGGAAGTTTGCATTAGAGATAGATTAGGTCTATAAATTCATATCTTAGTGAAAAACAATATGAAAAACATCTAAAAAGCTACACGTAAGTTATATCTTTTTAATTTAAATTGAAGTAATTAAATTAATTTAAACTATGAATTCACAACTTATCAAACTCAACCAAATTAATTAACCCAAAGGGTTGGTGCAAAGGTATAAGTTCTCATTGCATTCACATGTAGGAAAATGATTTATTTAGCGAGATAATCCATGTTTGATTATGTTCGTGTGTAAAATTTTCTTGGGTCAGTAACAACAATGTTATGAAAACTGGTTCGGCCTTGCTAGTCAGACAGGTCCAACCGGGATCCAGTGATCTAACCAAGTCGGTTTCACTATTGGTCTATTCATGCATGTGGCTTGGGATGACTCGGCCAAACCTGACCAGTTTTGAGGGAACCCAATGACCCGACCGGTTTTACAAACCCGAACTGGCAGTGTGCACATAAAAAAAAATTGGACCACTAGTACAACATTGTTTTGATGTCTCATTATCAATCCAAAAAGAACAAAATAATGCATTTGAGATTGAGTGTTTGTCACTATCCCTAAAAATCTCAGTCTTACTCGAACTAGCCAGAGACCCCTTATTTTCATCTTCATTCTTCATGCTTGAGCTCGCCACTGCACTTGGTCTGCAATTTGTTGGTCACCACACACTTGCCAACTGGGTCTGCAAATCGTCGCATGAAGCCACGAACTCCCTCGACGCCGTGCACTTGGGTCAGCACTTTGCAACTTGTCGTCGCACCTGGGTCTCATTTTCGGTGGTGAGTTCTCCATTTCTCCTCCACCTAGTTTTAACTTTATTTTTTTGCTTATGCTTTTATTATTTTATGCATTGGTGTTATTGTTTTGGGGAAAAAACTCGTGTTTTGTTATGCTTATTTATAAATTATAATTCAATTGATATTTGACATTTTTCAATTGCAAATGTTTGTAAATTCATTAATGTAAATATGTAATGCACTTATGCTTATTTATAATGCCACTATTATCTATTCTTGTAGAGTTGTAGACTCTAGTAAGTAGTAGGTAGTAACTGCTATTTGAGTTAATTTTGTTGAGAATCTGAGATTAGTAAATTCACTTAGTTTAGTTCATTGTGTCTATTCTTGTAGTCATTCACTCATTGTTATTGATATTTGATAATAATTGTCTAATATATAGTAATAGCTATTGATGTATGAGAATCTAAGTTAATGTACTTATTTGGAATTCAATACCATATATGATCACTAACTCATAATTAACTTAGTCTTTTTACAATTTTAGGGGGTGTTTGGTTTGGTTGTTTTCTGTTTTCATTTTCACTGGAAATAGAAAATGATGATGGAAATGTGTTTGGTTGGATTTTTGTTTTCATTTTCAATGAAAATATTTTCCCAAACAAACCAAAAACTGGAAACAATAAAATATCATTTTTAGTGTTTTCAGTTGAAACTAGGAACCTCATTTTGGGTAAAATAAAAATGCGGTGGCAAGTAATGTAATTTTAAACAAATCTAAAAATACATTTCCTTTTGAAAACGTATTTTCAGTGTTTTTATTTCTTGAAAGCAGATAATAAGAAGTCAAACCAAACATGTTTTCAGAATTCTAATCTTTTGAAAATAAAAGCAGTTTTTAGAAAATGAAAACAAGAAATGAAAATAGAAAATGAAAATGCAAACCAAACATACCCTTAGTTATTTGGAATTTCTTTGATTGCTAATGTTTGCAATTAGACTTGAAGATGTTATCTGTTGAAGCCCCATTATCTCAAGCATCATCCACTCCAAATACTTCTCAGAATGTTAGAAAGAAAAATGATCCAGCTTGGGGACATTGTAAACAAATTAATGAGGGTGCTACAAAAGTGACAATGATGTGTATTTATTGTGATAAACGGGTTAAGGGAGGTATTATTAATAGGTTTAAGGCTCACTTGGTTGGAAGCCCAAGTAAAGGCCTGCAAGAGAGTTCCTACTGATGTCCAACATAAAATGAAGCAACTACTTGAACAGTTTGAAAAAAAAAAGAAAGAAAAGAAAAGTGCAGGAAAAATCTTAGGACAGTAACACATTTGAAATGGATGAAGACCCTATGAGAATAGGTAAGGAATTAAGAGGAACTCCAAAACCACTAGTTTTTTCCTAGTCTCAAAAGGGGAAGAACACTCCTCATGTAGATGACTGTTTCATGCCTAGAAAAACTCCTGGAGCTCAACCTAGCTTGAAGAGTGTCTTGCAAAATAAGCAAATTGTAGAAAATTATGACAAAGCCATTGAAGAGTGTCTTGCAAAAGATGTTGTTCAAACATTCTAACCGATAATGTTTCAAATTATGTTGTTGTTGGTAGGTTATTGGAAAAAAAGTTTCCTAAGTTACATTGGTCTCCTTGTGCTGCTCACTGCATTAATTTGATGTTGCAAGACTTTGGGAAATTTGAGGAAGTAAGTGAGATTGTTTCACATGCCTAAAAAATTACCAAGTACATATATTATTAGTTATTGATAATTGCTATGTATACATAAATGTGGTAATTAAATCACACAAAAATTATCTAATTTATTCCTCTTTTATTGCTTCTTTTTGTGTTAAACATTAAGATTTTGACATCTTCTGAGTTTTTATCTAGTAGGTGCTCAAACTAGTAAATTTATAGTATTTTTGGTGGTATATTCTTTTTGTAGAGACACAACAGAAGGCCTGGAAGAGGGTTGAAGAATTAGAGCAGCTTGCTTAGTGTGTCAGCAACCAATTAGCGTGAGGAGCCAACTTGGAAGCCAGGCTTAGCGCGTCTTTGGCGGCTTAACCAGCATTTGGGACCAAATAAGGAGCTAGGGCACAAGAGAAGAGGGAGAATCCACTCACTTGGGGACCCTTTCCTCCATTTTCTTTCATTCTCTTCTGCACCTTTTGTTTCCTTTTTGTATTAGTAAGCCTCTCATGTCAATGAGAGACTAAACCACCCATTGTTAGCAGCTCAACAACCAAACACTCTTAATGTAATAATTATAACTATCTATTTAATGCTATTTTGATATTATTGTCTCTTTTTTGTACTTAATATCATGTTTACGGTTTGATCACCCATGACTCTTTGAATATTTGTGTTAGTTAATTTGAGTGCAGATGTTTGTTATTATTTGTTGTTTGATTATGTTATGCGCTCAGTGCATGTGTGTGCGCTTAGCACATAATGGATGTTTTGATAGTTGCGCTGAGCCTGCACGTCACGCTAAGCCCCTTTGTTTTGAAATATTTTGTATTTGGGCTAAGCGCGCAAGTGTAGACTAAGCACGCATGGGCAACTAGCTAAGCCTGCATGTTGCGCTAAGCCCAAAAACCCCTTTGTTTTGTAATATCTCGAATTGGGCTAAGCGTGCAGGCGCACATGATGTTTTGATAGTTGTGCTGAGCCTGCATGTCACGCTAAGCCCAAAGGACTCCCTGTTTTGAAATATTTTGTATTTGGGCTAAGCGCGCAAGTGCAGACTAAGCACGAATGGGCAACTAGCTAAGCCTGCATGTCGCGCTAAGCCCCAAAACCCCTTTGTTTTGTAATATCTCGAATTGGGCTAAGAGTGCAGGCCCAGGCTAAGCGAGGCATGCATTTTTGCTAAGCCTATGGTGCTCGCTAAGCGGATTTTGCAGGAAATTTCCTCCTGCAAAACTCGCTAAGCCCCATATGGCGTGTTAAGTCCAATAATATCTCTGGAGTTGCAATTTAATTATTTGGGCTTAGCGCGCAAGTTCAGGTTTAGTGTGCAAGTTTAGGCTTAGCGCACAAGTTTGGGGTCAGCCAAAAAAAAATCAAAATTTCTTGTAATTTTAATTTGGTGTGTCTCCTACGCTGTAGACTTAGCGCGCACTTATGCACTAAGCCCACTGTGCATTTATGTTTGTTTTGTTTTATGGAGCACTAAGAGCGCACATGTGTGCTTAGCACACCACTCCCTCATGCCTTATTTCATTTTTTGTTACTTTTTAAATTTGAATTCTTTATTATGTTTAATTTTTCATGAAAGACATGATGATGCATTTTGGGTAACTCTGATAGTTAACACTTTTTGAGGCATGTTTGGTTGAATTGATTGCATGACTGAGACATTGCGTACTGGTTATTAATGTTGTGAAATTTTCAATTTTTGAGTGAGCACATGCTGTTGAGTGATGGTTTTGTAAATTAAATGCGCATGAGTGAGTTGGTTAGCTTGCATGACAGGAAATTGTGGATGAAAAACTAAATGCTTCACATTAACGTGTGAGTTGTGTGCACCTTAATTGCAAGAGAACGACTGATTTCATTTTCTCGATTTTGCATGATTCTTGAATTGCTTGAGTGCATACGTGATGTGGATATGATCAAGGCCTTGTTGTTTATTTTAATTTCAGTCACTTAGCCAAATAATTACTATTAATGAATGATTGAATCCCTTGCACCCTTTAGAGTCTAAATGTGAATGAATTTTGTCATTGAACCTTGAGATGAATGCAGATACTACTGTTGTGCACCGTGTCTTAGGTTATAGGAAAGCACTGTTATGGATCAAGACAAATTTGTCCTAAATTTGGGGGAGTGCCTTGGAAAACTTGTGTTGCAGCGATATATAGTAACAATTATACAAAAAACCAGAATGACATTCTGTGGTAGTCTAAAAAAAACTAATAAAAAAACAAAATATGGAGAAATAAGAGCTGGAAGCAAATGTTTACCAAGGAATCCTTGTGTGCTATTAAGTGTGGCATGACAATAAAGGTTGGTGGTTTTGAAAAAAGTGGTATTTCAAGTAGATAGGAAATGAGAGAGTGCTCTCCTAGAACCTAAGTGTTTGAATAAAAAAAAAACCATGATTTCTTGTTAGCCCAACCACGTTACAAGCCTAATAAAATTCTTAGTGATCCATATTGTGTGTGTGCAATAACATTGAATGAGATGATCTGTAAATATAAGAATTATAACTTCAGTCAGTTTAAATGAAACACACATAACTTAAAACACTTGTGTGCTTCAAAGAAACACTAGCCTTGTGAGGAGTGAAACATAATTGATCTTTCTTTGATACTTGCCATACTTGCCAACCTATTTCAATCTCTGAGTGCATTCTTTGCATGATTCCATCATGAAAACCATGACAAGTGTGAACTTGAGGGTTGGAAGTTGAAATTGTTTGAAAAGTATGCAATTATCTCAGTTATTGTGGTTGGTTACATTCTAAACATTGTCATTAACCTGACTTAGTGTAGTTTTGCTTACTTTTGCTTGAGGACAAACAAAACTTTAAATTTGGGGGAGTTTGATAATTTCTATATATACGTAAATGTTGTAATTATCTGATTTTTCCACCTTGTATTCCTTCTTTTTGTGTTAAACATTAGGATTTTGACATATTCTGAGTTTTTATCTAATAGATGCTTAAATTGATAAATTTATAGTATCTTTGGTAGTATGTTTTTTTGTAGAGACACAATAGAAGGTTAAGAAGGGGGTTGGAGAATTGGAGTAGCACGCTCAGTGCGTCAACAACCGCTCAGCGCGAGAAGCCAACTTGGAGGCCAGGCTTAGTGCGCATCTGGCGGCATAGCGCGTGGTCACTTATGCCAGCTAGACTTTGCATGTGCGCTCAATGCGCACATGCAGGCTTAGCGCACAATCAATGACAAAAAACATGATTGTAGTGCGTTTTAAAGGAAAAAAAGGAAGAAACCAGAAAACAATTTTTTTGGGACCAAATAAGGAGTTAGGGTACGAGAGAAAAGGGAGAACCCACTCACTTGGGGACCCTTTCCTCCCTTTTCTTCCACACCTATTGTTTCTTTTTTGTATTAGTAAGTCTCTCATGATAAAGAGAGGGTAAACCACCCATTGTTGGGAGCTCAACAATCAAACATTCTTGATGTAATGATTTTAACCATCTATTTAATGCTATTTTGATATTATTGTCTATTTTTTGCGCTTAATATCATGTTTATGGTTTGATCACCCATGCTCATGTGGTGTTATAGGGTTTATGCATTGGAAAATGTTTATCTCCTAAGAACTTGCAAAGAACATCTAGGTAATCTATGTCAAGGGATAGAATGATATTATTTAGCCTTATTTATGCATCTTTATTCTTAAAGCAAATTATTTGACGTAGCTCTTAAGGGATTAGGAGTGAAATTAGGTACTTTAGGCTCTTTCACATCAGGGATCATGGTTAGGGTAGGTTAACGGGTGAAGGTAATAATCAGAATAACGTTAAATAGTGAAAAATCCTTAATGTTGCATCAAGAGTAGTTTCGGTAGGCTGAGTCCCAACAATTGAGTTAGATTTTCTTCATACATTTGAATTGATTTGATTACTATATTGATTATTTATGAGCAAATAGCTAATATTACAAAAAGATAATGATTAAGGATAAAGTTCTTCAATACATATATAATTCATGCTTTATTTTATCATGGGCCAACCAACTTCGTTAATCTTGGTGATATTATATGGAAAAATATTGTTTGGTGGTTTGGTATATTACATTAGGGGTGTTTATGATGCGATTTAATTCAATTTTTAAATAAAAAATATTCAAATTAAATATAAAATAAAAATGCGGTTTACTTTAATTTAGTTTAAATATAACATCAAATTCTGATCGAATTTAACTAATCTTTTATAGTTTGATTTGATAGTTTTATTTTTTAATTTAATTATTAAAATAATTTAAAATCTATCAATTAAACTTATATAATTATTATGCTATATTATTTTAAAAATGAATTTTATTTTATATTAAATTTTATTTAACATATTTTAGTTGAAAATAATTATTTTCACATTTATTTATCATTATTATAAAATGATATTACCAATTATTTTTACAATATAATAGTAATTTATGCATCACTTAATATTTAACACTATTTTTTTAACATATTGATATATCTTTTTTAACATATGAAAACAAAATATGATTCTTGATCATATAAGAAAAGAAAATATAATAAATTATTCAATACTTATTATTAATTACCACAACAAAAATTATATATTATTATAAAATTATTATAGAAAAAAATATACTATAAATCACATACTATAACCATTATAAAATTTAAATAATATTATCTACAATATGCTACACATCCATTAAATAAATCCATCTAATTGTAATGTGCAATTTGGTTTGATTTTGATAACAAAATCTAAAAATCGAGTCAAACTATACAAAAATATACAATTTTTTTATTTAAACTGTTTTTAGTTATTTTTTTTTAATTTAAAAATTTAAAATTAATTTGATTCCATTTTCAACACCCCTAATTACATCGATATAACATATGAGTTTGTATTGCAAAGCACCGTTTGTTATGTTGAAGTGGTTATCCCTTGTATAGGCAGGATAGTGCATTAATGTCATTTACTGGTTTGTTTTTATGCCTTGTGTTAGGAGGCCTAATCTCATCTGTAATTTGTGTTTGAATTGGGCATCCCTTGTGCTTAATTCAGATATTCTAATACAAGCTTGGTGAAATTATAGTGAGCTATTAGATAAAAAAATTAAAATCAATTAAATATGATTTATTCGAATTATTATTACTCCTAAACTCCATTCAAATGGACCTGTGAACGTGCCTAAATTTACTTTTTATTGACTGAATTTCAGCACAATAATATTATCTAAATTGTTTATTTTTTTGGCTTTATTTTATTTTTAATTTATCGGATATTATTTTTTGTATTAAAATTATTGATATTTTATTTTTTCTTGATATTTTAAAATAATTGATGCATTACAAATTTTAAGTTTCATTAATTTTCTTCCACATATACTCATAACTCATAAGCAACTAATACTACACTTGTAACCTATTTAAACAAAACATTTGAAATAATGATATTTAAAAGTTAACTCTTTGGATTCTAAATTTGATATTCATAAGCAATTAATACTACACTTGTAACCTACTAGCTTCCTATTTACCAGAACAAACTTTTCAAATTTATTTGTTTTTTTAAAAGATCCAATTCATTATATTTCTTTCATTAATTATTTTTAAACTCAAATATTTTAATTGAATAAGAAAAGATTAAAGTTATATTTGACTTGCTATTTATAAGAGAGGGAAACACTAATAATTAATGACAATTGTATGTTTGAAAAAGTATACCCTTTTGATTCATATCTATAACACATATTTTTTCTGATCTCAAATATAAGAAAAAAATATGACACATTGATTAATAATGTTAATTAATTATATTTAATTGTATCAATTTTAATTAAAAAATATTTTTTTAATTTATCTTTTATTGAAACTTGGTATCAAGGATAAGAAAAGAGACATTGAAACTAACATTTTAATTAAATGAATAGTATTTTATAGATAGTAAAATTAAAAAAAGTTAAGTTAATTAAAATTTTCTTATATTTAAGACCAAGTAAATATGTTTTTTTCCTTATATTTGAGACTAGAGGGAATAGTCAACACATTTTTGTGTCCTTATTATAAGACTTCATTTCATTTCTTTTGTACATTAATTATTTTTTTATATTAAAATACTCTAAATTATTCTTTACCTCTCCTATGGAGATGGGAGAAGATGAATATTGAGTAGGTTCTCAATAAAGTTAATTATAAATTTGGAGAAATACTATAACTATAATTTTTTAATTTTTTAATAAGCATAAATGAGTCAATTATGTCTCATAATTAGAGATATAGAGAGTATAAATTTAAAGCAAATTTATAATTATCAACTAAATTAAATTTTTTTGGTGAATTAGATTATAAATAGAAGAATAATTAGTATTTAAAAAATGACATTTGAAAAAACAAATCAATTTACACCCTATTTACTAAAATAAGGATATTTCAAAGTAAACGTAAACAAAAGACAAAGGAGTAAACATGTCTAGTTTTGACAAGTTCATGCAACTACATTTAATTGCTATATCCCTTTCCAAATTTTTAGTCATAAAAATTATAACTATTTTATTTAATTTTGAAGCAAAAATTCATAAATGTAATATGATGAAAAATCAATTTATCATTTTTGACTTTTTCTTATTCCGTGATTCTAAATGCACAGATTTTTCTTAACCAGATGGAAAGTTGGATAAACATTTCGTTAAATGGTTAAATAAAATAAAAATTATATTAATATTGAGTAATTAATTAGTACTTACCAAAGGAGGCAGAAAAAACAGAGGACCTGCAATTTGTGCAGGCCAATGGCCATCACTGGTCTGCAATGCTGATAGGTGGTGTGCGGCTCTTCTCAACGTGCTTATGACTTTTTCGTATGTTATTTCTTCTCCATCTTCTATCTTCACACTAGGTATTGATTGTTTGAAGTTTTTTTCTCTCAGAATCTACACGTGGCGGGAAACATAAGTGAAAATTAGTCATATTTATAGATGGCAAAAATAAAATAGCACAGATATTAAATAATGAAATATTATTATAATGATTATGTATATTAAATTTAAATATTTATAGATATTGGATTTTACAATTGAAGTTTATTTATATTAAAAAAATTATATATGAGAATACAGTTATTTTTAAAATTATATTAAATTTTGTGGACGTGATTTATTTAAAAAAAGAAATTGAATCTAAGAGTTGAATTGTTCTGTAGGGGAAATAAATTTATGGCATTCCATTACCGATCAAAGAAGCAATACAAGTAGGGATATAGGGATATTGTCGAGGACATGGTTCCAAGCATGAGATCGTGATGCTCTAACTAAATAGTGAATAGCATGATTAACTTGTCTTTTTACAAAACTCACTTTAAAGTTAAATTGCTATTGAATAGTATAAATATGATTATTTATTCCTTAAAAAATAGAAGCATCTCTGTGCATGAGTATATATATTCTTTATTATTAAATTAAGGAGAATGAGTTGAGGATTAAATTTGATGTTTATGAAAGGACTTTTTTTGTTGTTGTTTTGGATAAAAGAAAGACCAGTGATGGCCAATGGCTTGATGTCACAACAAGAAAGTGTTCATGCATGAAAAAAGAAAGACACTAGAGATGTAAAATGCAAACTTGAAAGAAAAGTAATTATTTGTTAGGTACTGTTTGGTACCTGAAAACGCCAAAGGAGATCACCACATGCCTTGACCTTGAAGCGATTGTTATAAAAATTTTGACGAGCTGCTTCAACTTGAGCTCGTTCCTCTGGAGTTCCTGCCTCAGGATCAAACTCCCATGTCTGTCTTCCTACAAAATTGTTTGTGCTGAAAATGTATGGGTCTTTTCCACCATCTGCTATCTTCAGCCTCCACATTTTGTTGCTTTCTCTTAATATGCTATAATGCCACAGTCAATTGATGCACCTAACTGCATGAAAATACGAAGCAACTGATTAAAGACATGTTTTACTAACCATTCAAAAAGTATTGTTTTTCTTATGTTGAAAATATTTTTAGAGAATAAACTCGATTTCTTGACATGCTTAGTTAGTTATCCTAAAATAACTTTAGCAAATTGATTTTTTTTTTCCTTCTGGAAGCTCAGTTTTGTAAATACAAAACTTAGGTTGCTTTTAAAATCTGTCCTCGAATCTATGTTTAACTCAAACATAAGTGTGTAAACTTTAATTCAAACATGAATTAAATAGCAGGTGAATCACACACTCAACTCCCAACTCCCAACAAAACAGCTTCAATTCTTATACGCCTACACAAAACACGAAACCTGGTATATTTCATGCGAGATATGATGAGGAGAGAGCCGTTCCATTTGATCTTATTTATACCACATAATTACTATATCAACACACTACAATTATTGAAGCTGAAAATATTTTAATTATCATAATTATTTAATTCTATATTTTTGAGTGGTTAATATAATTTATTAAATACTTCATATTGAATCAATGAGCACTAACTACCAAACGTCTGAATGATTTTGTATAGGATTGTTCCAGGCAACATGCATGTACACTTATACACCCCGCTTTTTTTAGTGTACCATCAACATTTTTCTAGTTAAATGGGTTGGTTAATTGTCAATACGCAGCATTAAAAGAACTTTTGTGGTACAGCTAGCAACGCCAATAGAATTGTAACACGTTTCGCTTTCTCTAAGGCTATATATTTTATAAGATACGTGAATCATTAGATAACAGTGGAGATATTTCATCAAAATAAATATAGGCCCAACGGTTGGTCTATTCTAGTTGTTTTAATTAATGTTATGCTAGACAATTTTCAATTAATCAATTCTAATGTGCATTAAATGGATTTTATCTACAGTGGAAATTATATTTGAAATAGGTTTATTCACTTAAATTATTAATTTAAAAAGTAATTAAAATAAATCTATTATCTTCATTCATCTTCATGTGTAAATAAGGAAAATAATGAAAAAAAAATATTTTTTAAGAAAAAAGGAACTCCTAATTGGCTGGAATTCTTTTTATGATAGAATTAATATGAAAAAAATTCTGATTATTAAGAATTTTATTTTTGAAAAAAATTCCGAATGTTTTGTTTTAATTTAAATCAAAGTGATGTGTAAAGTGAAAAGATCTTTCTTGCATAAGGGTTAGAAAGGTAAATGTTAATCATTAGATCTAAACATCAACAATGAAGATTAAAGTTAAGTGTCTTTTTTTAAATAAAAAAAATCAAGCTAAATGAAAATATTATTAAATTGAGTTCTAAGCACAAGAAGTGTCCCAACATGATCAAGTAACATATTACAAAATAGTATATCTCTTAACACAGTA
Organism: Glycine max; assembly: GCF_000004515.6. Lineage (NCBI taxonomy): Eukaryota > Viridiplantae > Streptophyta > Magnoliopsida > Fabales > Fabaceae > Glycine > Glycine max. The sequence goes on from NC_016090.4 coordinate 34,558,020, forward strand.
GCTACATCTACATAATAAAAGGCCAACATAAAATAACTGTTGCATCCAGGAATCCAACTACAAGTGAGATTTAAAGTAAATTTTAAGAAAAATATTTTATTTTAAATGAAAGATTATATTGGAAGATTTTTTTCAATACATATGACATTTTGTTTTCTAATAAATTTAGTTTTAATGCTGTATAGAAAATTAAAAGAAAATTTATTTTTATTGATAGACTTAAAACTCGTGTTTTATTACTTTATCCTTGAATCCGCTCTGGTTGCTTTATTTTACACATATACCATAACCAACGCCTCCTAAATTGAGTCACGACCCAGCTTGCATTCCGTATGCCATGACCATGAACTTGATAGAAAATTAAAGTGTCCTTTTTAATCTTAACTATATATTCAGATACGATTTTGTAATCAAAATTTAATTTTTCTCTCCAGTAAACAAATTCTTTGACCAGCAACTATTACAATCCATTAATTATAGAGATTAGTTATGATTTGAATTTAAATTGTAATTGATTCAAATTTTTGTTTATTTTTTCCTTTTTATTTGTGATTCTATTTTGATATTTTGTCCTCGATAATCATGGAGAGATGGTAGAGAGGATCATGTATTTATTCACTATTTCATATCAATGAAAATTATTCGATTCCATTTTCTTGACATGGTATCAGAGCCAACTCCAATTATTTGTTTTCTTTAGGAATTGGAGATTAGCGTCTGACTATGAAAATTGATAATAGGTCAAATGAATCAGATTCTGCTTCACATATGCGGGATCTGTCTTCAATCCCTACACTTGAACGTCTTGATGGTACAAGTTATCCTGAATGACACCAAAAAGGAAAAAAGGCGAAGTCTCCCAAGGACAACTCCACTGCTGGCTGCTGCTACTAGATTTGTTGGTACATTTCAACCAATTTGTGGTCTTCTGTTACTACTAAGGGTAGTGATTGGATAATTGATACAGGTGCAACAAATCATATGACTTGTGATAGAAATATGTTTACACGGTTTTCCTCTAATAGTTCTGTTTCAGTCATTATAAACGCTAATGGTGCTTCTTTCCCAATTATGGGTAGTGGTACAATATCTATTTCTCCCTTGTTATTCATTTCAAATGTGCTTTTTGTTCCTTCTCTGAATTGTAATCTTCTCTCTGTTAGCCAATTAACCCAGTCCCATAATTGTGTTTTCTTGTTCTTTCCTACATATTGTACTCTACAGAATATACATAAAAAGGAGAAGATTAGCAGTGGTAAAAGAAGTGAAGGATTATACTATCTTGAAGGTAATTCTCAATATAATATACCAAAGGAAAAGCATTGGCTCACTCTATAAGTGATGAAACACAAGCTAAGAATAAAAGAGATATTTGGCAATGACATAAGCGATTAGGACATCCATCTTTTAGCTATCTTAAGAGATTATTTCTTTCATTGTTTAACCATTGTCATATCTCTGATTTTAAATGTGAAACTTGTGTAATGACAAAAAGTCATCGCATTACTTTTCCTATAAATAACAGTAGAGCTAATGCTCCTTTCTCTATTGTTCACTCTGATGTTTGGGGACCTGCCCATCTTCCCACACATAATGGAATGCGATGGCTCGTGACATTTGTGGATGACTGCACAAGAATAACTTGGTTATACCTTCTTAAACACAAAAGTGATGTGTAAGGTTTTTCAAGTTTTTCACAAAATGATAAGCACACAATTTAATACTCCAACAAAGATAGTCAAGTCTGATAATGGAGGGGAATACTACAAAAATGAGTTGACAAATTTTATGAAATCTGTTTGTATTCTTCATCAAACATCATGTCCTAATTCCCCTCAGCAAAATAGAGTAGCCGAGAGAAAAAATAGACATCTTTTGGAGGTTACTAGATCACTATTGATTGGCGGTAATATTCCTTCTTACTTATGGGGTGAAGCTTTAAGCTTTGCAGTTTATCTTATTAACAAAGTTCCCTCAAGTGTGTTAAACTTTAAGAGACCTCTTGATACCCTTTCTCATAATTTCACCCTTAATTTTGTCAATTTACCACCCATATTTTTGGTTGTCATATATGTGCATTTGCATCCTCACCAGCGAACAAAATTAGAATCTAGAGCAATGAAATGTGTTTTTGTGGGATACAACACCACTCAAAAGGGATATAAGGCCTACCATCCATCTACAAAAAAGATTTTTTGTATCAATGGATGTTACATTTCGTTAGCATGAACTATTTTTTCCCTTGAAAGCACCTCATTCTTCACCTCAAAGGGAGGGGGGGTGATTTGGAGGTGCAAAATCATGATAGACTTAATCAAGATATCAGGTTATTTGATGTTATGCCAACAACAACAAATGATGGAATTCAAGATAATGGAGATGAGAACGTGGAGGATCAAATTCAGAATAATGTAAATGAGAATATGATCGAAGATGATAGTATAATCTCTCCTTCAACCTCAAATTCACTATGATGTGTCATTATTTTCTCCTATTTCTTAACCCTTTTTGTCACCATTTTAATTACTGATTACCCTTAATTGTCAAATTAATTATGTAGTTTTATCATTTGGGCCTACTGGACTAATTTTGTGTTTTTAATTTAATTTCAGGAGAATTATAAGCAATTGGGTTTGAATCCGGAATTGGGCTTGGACTTGAAGAGAGCAGACAATTTTATTTTATCAAATCTTATCTTATCCAGATTTTATTTCATCTAGATATTATTCCATCTAGATTTTATTTCATCCAATCTTATCTTATCTTATCCAGATTTTATTTCATCCAATCTTATCTTATCTTGTCCAGATTTTATTTTATTTATAGGCTTGGACTTAAAACAGATTTGTAAGCTTTGGGGCTGAGGACCTATATAACAGCACCAAGGTTTTAGTTTTAGAGAGTTTTTCGATAAAGGAGAATAATTCTAGGATTTTAAAATTTCAGTTTTTATTGTTCATGCGCACTGTTCACATAGAATAAAATTCGTTTTCTGCAATTTCATTTCTGCTTCAATTTACTATTTCATTTTCTACTGATTAATGGAAGGCTAAGTCTCCAGCATTGTTTTCTCTTGAGGATCAAGCACATCTCTCTTTGAGGTTTTGTTATTACTATTGAATTCTGATAAGCTTTTCCTCTTCACCAATGACTCTGTATTTGTTGTTATTAATCCATGCATGCTTAGTGCTTGATTAATTGTCTTTGCGCTTAATTTACGTTCTTGCTTAATGATCAATTTCGTTCATGATTAATTGGTGTATGTGTTGCTTAATCACATAATGATAGCCTTATGTTAATTTTTGCTTAGTAATTTAATTTAGGGTTGGATTAAGTGGTTAAACTGATTAAGGATAAATTCTCGTAACCTAGGATAAGAGACTTGCTTGTGAATCAAGGGGAAAAACATGTTTTAATTATGTTATTTTCTAATTCAAATTTTCTTGCTGTTTAATTTACAAAAACAAACAACCCCCCCCAATTCGTTACTGTTTTCTTACTATCTGTTATGAATGTTTGGTTGACCATTGCTCGTTGGGAGACGACCTAGGATCACTTCCTAGATACTACATTTTTAATGTTTATTTGATTCGGGTACGACCTCGATCAAATTTGGCGCTGTTGCCGGCAAGCAGTGGGCCAAAGGTTCATAATAGTGTTTAGTTGTTTTGAGTCTAGCTTTGTTGTTTAGTGTGTGAGTGTGTGTAGTTTTGTTTTGTGTAGTGTTCTGTTTCGCATTTCAGTCGCGTCCCCTGTTTAGCGCTTCCCTGTTTCAGTTGCTCACAAAATTGCGACTGATTTTGTGTAATGCTGATTTTTTTTGTGTAATGCTGTGAACAGAGTTTAGAGACTGAACTAGCGACTGATTTTGCAATTTAATTGGTTATTTTTGTTTTGATATTTAGAGTTGTTATTTTTGGCTGATTTTTTGTGTGGTAGTTTCTTTTGATCCATATTTTGTGTGAAAAATACCAGGAGCACTTGGTGTGGCTGAATTGGAGAGAGACAAAAAAATTTGGGAACTTGTTTTTAGCAAAACTTAAAATGACCATAATTTTTGCTCCGGGTATTAGAATGACTATTATTATATATGCATTTGGGGTAGAAGAAAATTTCCCATGCCATGGCAATCGACCAGAGGTCCATTGCCGTTTTAAACTTGAAAAATCAGCCGTTTACTAAGTTTTTTTTTTCAAGTATCATTGTCCTATTTTTCTAAACTTTGCTTAGGTAGTTTTCATAGTTAAAATTTGAATTTATGTTTGAAATTTTTTGGGTTATCTTTTCATGATTTTAGGGTGTTCCTCACAAATTTTCAGCTCATTTGGATATCGTTTGAGTATAGTTGTAGTTTTACCCCCTTGTTAGGTGCTTGTTGAGAAACACATTATTCGCTGCATATAGTGCATGACTAGGGGCAATCCAGGTGATTTACAACCCGTTGATCCTGAAATAGATAGAACCTTTCATAGATTAGTTAGGCATAGTGTGCATCCTGGTCATTCTGTGCATTTTGAGCATTTTGAGCATCCCGATCATTTTGAGCATTCTGTTGTTGGTGATTCTGAATATTCTGATTTTGAGCATTCGACTGTTAATTTTCACACTAAGAACATGGCTCAACCTCCACCTCGTGAGATGGCTGCACATGATTTCACTTATGAAAGCTTGTGCATTCAATATCTTGATGAGGGTGTTCCATATGTTCTCAAGACTGGACTAATACATTTGCTGCCCAAGTTTCATGGTCTTGCAGGTGAAGATCCTCATAAGCATCTTAAGGAGTTCCATATTGTTTGTTCCACCATGAAGCCCCCTGATGTCCAAGAAGATCATATCTTTCTAAAGGCTTTTCCTCATTCTCTGGAGGGAGTGGCAAAAGATTGGCTGTACAACCTTGCTCCCAGATCCATCTCCAGCTGGGATGACCTGTTCTTGGAGAAATTCTTCCCTGCATCTAGGACCATTGCCATCAGAAAAGACATTTCAGACATCAGGCAACTTAGTGGAGAGAACTTGTATGAGTAATGGGAAAGATTCAAGAAATTGTGTGCGAGCTGTCCTCACCACCAGATTTCTGAGCAACTCCTTCTTCAATATTTTTATGAGGAACTTAGCAACATGGAGATGAGTATGATTGATGCTGCCAGTGGTGGAGCTCTTGGTGATATGACCCCTACTGAGGCTAGGAATTTGATTGAGAAGATGGCTTCCAACTTCCAACAATTAAGTGCAAGAAATGATGCTATTGTCCTTAGAGGAGTTCATGAGGTGGTCACCGATTCATCTTCATCTACTGAAAATAAAAAGCTTGAGGGAAAACTTGATGCCTTGGTTAACCTAGTAACTCAGCTTGCCATGAATAAAAAATCTGCACCTGCTGTAAGAGTCTGTGGTCTATGTTCTTCTGCAGATCACCATACAGATCTTTGTCCTTCTTTGCAGCAATATGGAGTCAATGAGCAACCTGAAGCTTATGCTGCAAACATTTATAATAGACCCCTTCAGCAGCAAAACCAACAACAACAGACTAATTATGATCTTTCAAGCAACAAATACAATCCAGGTTGGAGGAATCATCCAAATCTGAGATGGGCAAGTCCTCCACAACAACAACAGCCTATCCCTCCCTTCCAGAATGTTGCTGGTCCAAGCAAGCCATATGTTCCTCCTCCAATGCAGCAACAACAAAGACAACAGCCAATTGAGGCCCCTCCTCAACCTTCCTTAGAAGAGTTAGTGAGACAAATGACCATCCAGAATATGCAATTTCAACAAGAGACAAGAGCTTACATTCAGAGTTTGAAAAATCAGATGGGGCAGATGACTACTCAGTTGAACCAAGCTCAGTCTCAAAATTCTGACAAATTGCTTTCACAAATTGTGCAGAATCTGAAAAATGTGAATGCCATCACCTTGAGGTCTGGCAAGCAATTTGAAGTGCCTCCACCAGTAGCAATACATGCACCTGAACCTATTAAGCTTCATTCCGCACCTGAAAAAGAGGATGAGATAGTTGTACAAAAGAGAAAGCTTCTTGATCATGAGGGAGCTAACAAAAATATTCATGCAGGTGGACCTTCTTCGAGTAGTTCTGACTTACAGCAGCCTCCTATCCTTCTTCCACTCCTACCTAGAGAAATTCTAAACAAAAAAATGGAAGAAGCAGAAAAGGAGATCTTGGAGACCTTTAGGAAAGTAGAGGTGAACATACCTCTGCTAGATGTCATCAAGCAGATTCCAAGATATGCCAAGTTTCTAAAGGAGTTGTGCACCCACAAAAGGAAGCTCAGAGGCAATGAAAGGATTAGCATGGGCAGAAATGTGTCAGTATTGATAGGTAAATTTGTTCCTCACATTCCTGAGAAATGTAAGGACCCAGGTACTTTCTGTATACCTTGCATTATTGGGAACAATAAATTTGAGAATGTCATGCTAGATCTAAGAGCATCAGTTAGTGTCATGCTTCTATTCATTTTCAATTCTTTATCTCTTGGACCTTTGCAATCTACAGATGTGGTGATTCCTTTGGCAAATAGAAGTGTTGCTTACCCCACAGGTTTCATAGAGGATGTGCTGGTTCGGGTTGGTGAAGTTATTTTTCCTGTTGATTTTTATGTTCTTAATATGGAAGAGGGATTTTCCCATGGTTCAGTTCCAATTATTTTAGGCAGGCCATTTACGAAAACAGCCCGAACCAAGATAGATGTTTATGCTGGCAAATTGTCTATGGAATTTGGTGATATTGTTGTTCATTTTAACATTCTTGATGCCATGAAACATCCATATGAGGATCATTCTATTTTTTGTGCTGAGAAAATTGATCAGATTGTTGATGATTATGTGTTTGATTTTGATTCTGTTCTTCATGGTAGGAAGCATCCATTTTTATCTGATCTGCATACTTGTCATTCCTTATGCATTGAATCTGAATCTAAGTTTGAATTTGATCTTGTATCTGATTTTTATGCTGAGAGTGAATTTGAGTTTGAGTCTGGTTCTGATTTTCTGGGTGTTGTACCTCTTGATGTTGATTTTTTTAGAGTTAGAATGCACTAACCATGTTGCAGGAAGTACATATACTTTTGACTTTCTTTATGAGGTACAGGCTGAGGAACCTTCTTCTTCTCCTACCCTGGTTCCTTCCACTGTTTAGCCACCACCCACACCAGAGTTGAAGCCTTTGCCAGCAACCCTCAAATATGCTTACCTGGAGGACAAGGAAAAATTTCCAGTGATCATCTCTGCCTCCCTTCTGCTGAGCAAGAGGAGAAGTTGTTGCTAGTGCTCAAGAAGCACAAGAAAGCCATTGGATGGACTTTAGCAGACATTCCTCGTATTAGCCCATCTACCTGCATGCATAGGATACTTTTAGAGGATGGAGCTAAGCCAGTGAGACAGCCACAACGGTGACTCAACCCCATCATTCTAGATGTGGTGAAAAAGGAGGTGACCAATCTCTTACAAGCTGGAATCATCTACCCCATTTCTAATAGCCAATGGGTGAGTCCAGTCCAAGTGGTTCATAAGAAGACAGGCCTCACAGTAATCAAGAATGAGAGGGATGAGCTTATCCCCACAAGAGTGCAGAACAGCTGGCGAGTCTGCATTGATTATAGGAGGCTGAACCAATTAACCAGAAAAGATCATTTTCCCCTATCATTCATTGACCAAATGCTTGAGTGCTTGGCAGGTAAGTCTCATTATTGTTTTCTTGATGGTTTTTCTGGTTATTTACAAATTCATATTGCTCCAGAGGATCAAGAAAAGACCATATTCACCTGTCCCTTTGGCACTTTTGCCTATAGGAGGATGCCCTTTGGCCTATGCAACGCCCCTGGTACCTTCCAGCGGTGTATGCTTAGCATTTTCAGTGATTTTTTAGAGAGTTGCATAGAGGTGTTTATGGATGATTTTACTATTTATGGATCCTCTTTTGATACATGTTTGGATAGTCTGGATAGAGTTCTTAATAGATGCATTGAAACTAACCTTATGCTGAATTTTGAAAAATGTCACTTCATGGTAGAACAAGGTATAGTTTTAGGGCATATCATTTCCAGTAGGGGCATAGAGGTAGACCCTGCAAAAATAGATGTTATCTCACAATTGCCTTACCCCTCTTACGTGTGAGAGGTTCGTTCTTTTCTTGGTCATGCAGGGTTTTATAGGCGCTTTATCAAGGATTTTAGCAAAGTGGCCCTTCCACTATCCAATCTACTGCAAAAAGAGGTGGAGTTTGATTTTGATGACCGGTGCAAAGAGGCTTTTGATTGCCTCAAGCATGCGGTGACTACCACCCCCCTATCATTCAGGCACCTGATTGGACAGCCCCATTTGAGCTAATGTGTGATGCATCCAATTACGCATTGGGGGCTATCCTTGCTGAAACGATTGATAAGCTGCCTCGGGTGATCTACTATGCTTCCAGAACTTTGGATGCTGCTCAATCAAATTACACTACCACAGAGAAGGAACTATTAGCGATAGTTTTTGCTCTTGAGAAATTTTGTTCATATTTACTTGGTACTCGTGTTATTGTTTATACTGATCATGCAACTCTGAAGTACCTGTTGAAGAAGGCTGGATCAAAGCCTAGATTGATCAGGTGGATGCTCTGAGGTATAGATTTTATGGGGCCTTTCCCTGTCTCTTTTGGTTTTGTTTATATTATCCTTGCTGTTGATTATGTTTCAAAATGGGTGGAAGCCAAACCCACCAGAACTAACGATGCTATGGTTGTTGTGGATTTTGTTAGATCTAATCTGTTTTGCAGGTTTGGAGTCCCTAGAGCCATCGTTAGTGATCAAGGCACCCATTTTTGTAATAGATCCATGTATGCCTTGCTCAAAAAGTATGGGGTCGTGCACAGAATTTCCACACCTTACCACCCCAAACTAATGGGCAGGCTGAGATTTCAAACAGGGAGATAAAAAGGATCTTAGAGAAGATTGTGCAGCTGAACAGAAAGGATTGGAGCACCAGGCTGGATGATGCTCTTTGGGCACATAGGACTGCCTACAAAGCATCCATAGGAATGTCTCCTTATCGGGTTGTCTTTGGCAAGGCATGTCATCTTCCTGTAAAGATAGAGCACAAAGCCTAGTGGGCTGTAAAGACCTGCAACTTCTCTATTGATCAGGCTGGAGAGGAAAGGAAGTTGCAACTATGTGAGCTAGATGAGATCCATTTGGAAGTCTATGAGAATTCCAAATTCTACAAGGAGAAGACCAAGAAGTTCCATGACAACTTGATAGCTAAGAAGGACTTCGTGGTTGGAAAGAAAGTTTTATTGTATAACTTTAGGCTCGGACTCATGAGTGGTAAGTTGAGGTCAAAGTGGATTGGTCCTTTTGTGGTGACTAATGTTTTTCCTTATGGTACAGTTGAGATCAAAAGTGAATCCACAGATAAGAGCTTCAAGGTCAATGGACACCGACTGAAACCATTCCTCACAAATCCCTCCTTAGTGGATGTAGTGGTGGAGGAGACCTCCTTACTTCATCCTACTTCTCTTCCGCCATGACTTAAGGAGTTTTCTTTTTCTATCTCCTTCTTTACTTTTATTGCACTTGTCCAAATTTATTGATTGTTTTGATTGCTCCTGATCATATGATTGTGCTACATTGAGGACAATGTGTTGTTTAAGTGTGGGGGGAGATTGTTCTTTAATTTTGTTGGGTTTTCTAGTTTAATTTTGTTAGGTTTTCTAGGTTAATTTTGCTATTTTGGTTTTATGTTTTGTGTACAACATTGCATGTTTCTCTTTGAATTTTGGGTTATGTATAGGTAATGGGTAATTGGTTTTGAAATAGGTGTTTCATTGCATTTTGTGAATTGAAATCCTTGTTTTTCTCTGCATGTCAAGTTAGTTTTGAAAGTTCGAATTAGAAGTGATAGATTTACCCTTGGTGAGAATTTGAGCCATCATCTTCTATTTTATTCGGTGTGTTTTGCCCCCTTGATTGCTTGCACAATAGCCTTGGCTTGACTCTTGTTGATACTTCTATAGAAGCAAAGCTTCATGATGAATCAAGAGTGATTCAAAGATGTTTTGATGATAACAAAGATGATGACAAAGGTGATGATAAAAAGCTCAAATGTTAATCAAAGAATGAGTTCAAGATGTTCAAGATAGAATCAAGAACACTTCAAGATTCAAGAGGAAAGTTGAATTCAAGAATCAAGAATCAAGAAAAGGCTATTCAAGAATCAAGAAAAAGCTTTATCAAGATAAGTATGAAATGGTTTTTTCAAAAACTGAGTAGCACATGGATTTTTCTCAAAACATGTTTACCAAAGAGTTTTTACTCTCTGGTAATCGATTACCAGATTGTTGTAAGCGATTACCAGTAGCAAAATTGTTTTGAAAAAGTTTTCAAATTGAATTTACAACGTTCCAATTATTTTCAAAAAGCTGTAATCGATTACAATGTTTTGGTAATCGATTACCAGTGCCTTTGAACGTTGAAATTCAAATTCAAATGTGAAGAGTCTCATCCTTTCACACAAAAGCTTTGTGTAATCGATTACACTTATTTGGTAATCGATTACCAGTGACTGCTTCTGATAAATCAAAAGATGTAACTCTTCAAAAGGTTTTTGACTTTTTCAAATTGGTTTTAAGTTTTTCTAAAAGTTATAACTCTTCTAAATGGTCTTCTTGACTAGACATGAAGAGTCTATAAAAGCAAGGCTTTGTTTTGCATTTTCATTCATTCATTCTATCAATCAATCTTTTCCAATTCATTCTTTACACAAGCAAGTTTTCCACATTGATTTCTGAGTCTCTTTGAACTTTTTCTTCTTCTTCCTTTTGCCAAAAGCTTTCCAAAGTTTTCTGGTTTTTCCAAACCTTGAAAACTTGTGCTATTCATCTTTTTCATTCCCCTCTCCCTTTGCCGAAAAGAATTCGCCAAGGACTAACCGCCTGGATTCTTTTTGTGTCTCTCTTCTCCCTTTTCCAAAAGAACAAAGGACTAACCGCCTGAATTCTTTTGTGTCTCCCTTCTCCCTTGTTAAAGAATTCAAAACGACACAGTCTGAGAATTCTTTTAATTCTTCCCATTCCCTAATACAAAAGTGTTCAAAGGACTAACCGCCTGAGAATTCTTTTGTATCCCCATTCACAAAGTATCAAAGGTTTAACAGCCTGAGATCTTTGTCTTAGCACATTGGAGGATACATCCTTTGTGGTACAAGTAGAGGGTACATCTACTTGGGTTTGACTGAGAACAAGAGAGGGTACATCTCTTGTGGATCAGTTCTAATGGAGGGTACATCAACTAGGGTTTCAAAGAGAACAAGGGAGGGTACATCCCTTGTGGATCTTTGCTTGTAAAAGGATTTTTACAAGGTTGAAAGAAATCTCAAGGATCGCAGGTCGCTTAGGGACTGGATGTAGGCACGGGTTGTTGCCGAACCAGTATAAAAACTCTTGTGTGTTTGTTTCCTTCTTCCCTACTCTTTTACTTCCCGCTGTGCATTTAATTTCCGCTTTTACTTTCTGTTAAGTTTCTCTTCTACTCCTTATTCTCTTAACAACTTAGTAAAAGACTTAGAAGAGTAATTTTTTAATTAGTAAAGGTTTAGGAATAATTAATTCAACCCCCCCTTCTTAATTATTGTGAGGCCACTCGATCCAACAACTTCTTGCTTCACATGAATGTTAGGAGATGATTTAGGAATTTTGTTCTTATAAGCCTCTAGCCAAATGAGCCTACCTTGAATTAATTCCTTTGATAGCCCTTTTGAGCCTATGTTCCCTTTTCTTTATTTTGAAGCTCATTACAAGCCTTAAGTGAAAAACCATGATCTCACCCTACCCTTAAGGAATTTTGGAGCTTTGGAATTGTTTTGGGAATAAGTGGGGGGGGGGGGGGGGGTATGTTTCATTGGATGATATGTTTTTGTTGGCCATGCTTGATGTATATACATATATTGCCTAATTGTTGCTTTATTTTTTAATTGCTACTCTTCATGTTCAAAATAAATAAATAAATAAATAAAAACAAAGAAAAAAAATGAAAAAAACAGAAAAAGAATGAAGTTGAATAAATGAGGTCTTGGTTTGAAGACTTGAATTGGTTTGAGGACTTGGTTGATTTTGTTTTAGGTTTACTCTTTATGCTTAATTTTTAATTTTGGTTTTGGGGTTTACTACTTTTTCTTAGTTCTCTACTTGTCCTTGGCCTCATTACAACCTTAAAAGACCTTTTGATCCTCATATGCATGTGTTTGTCAATTTTAGAGTCTTGCCAAGTCTATGTGGTATTTGTTTTCATGGGTGCTCTGAGAGTAAACAGTAGCCTAGACACTTGAGAGATAGAGTGCATATCTTATGAGGCTTTATCACTTTTCATTCTTGAGCTGATTGACTACCTTGCCATGTTTGAGATGCTTGGATGATTTTCATGACTATCTTGATTCTTTAACTCTCTACATGTTGGATGTTGCCCATTCCTTTCATTCCTTGAGATTCATTGAAAAATATATAATTGTTTTTGTGTTTGTTTGTTTCTCTTTAATGTCTCTGGATTTGTTCCTTGCTTTGCTTTTTAATTTTGCCCAGGAGTGCAAAAGGCTAAGTGTGGGAGGATTTGGTGTGCCATTATTTTCTCATATTTCTTAACCCTTTTTGTCACCATTTTAATTATTGATTAGCCTTAATTGTCAAATTAATTATGCAGTTTTATCATTTGGACCTACTGGACTAATTTTGTGTTTTTAATTTAATTTTAGGAGAATTATAAGCAATTGAGCTTGAATCGGGAATTGGGCTTGGACTTGAAGAGAGCAGACAATTTTATTTTATCAAATCTTATCCAAATTTTATTTCATCTAGATATTATTTCATCTAGATTTTATTTCATCCAATCTTATCTTATGTTATCCAGATTTTATTTCATCTTGATTTTATTTCATCCAATCTTATCTTATCTTGTCCGGATTTTATTTTATTTATGGGCTTGGACTTAAAACAGATTTGTAAGCTTTGGGACTGAGGACCTATATAACAATACCAAGGTTTTAGTTTTAGAAAGTTTTTCGAAAAAGGAGAATAATTCTAGGATTTTAGAATTTCAGTTTTTACTGTTCATGCGCACTGTTCACGTAGAATAAAATTCGTTTTCTGCAATTTCATTTCTGCTTCAATCTACTATTTCGTTTTCTACTGATTAATGGAAGGCTAAGTCTCCAGCGTTGTTTTCTCTTGAGGATCAAGCACAAATCTCTTTGAGGTTTCGTTATTGCTATTGAATTCTAATCAGTTTTTCCTCTTCACCAATTACTCTGTATTTGTTGCTATTAATTCATGCATGCTTAGTGCTTGATTAATTGTCTCTGCGCTTAATTTACGTTAATGCTTAATGATCAGTTTCGTTCATGATTAATTGGTGTATGTGTTGCTTAATCACATAATGACAGCCTTATGTTAATTTTCTCTTAGTAATTTAATTTAGGGTTGGATTAAGTGGTTGAACTAATTAAGGATAAATTCTCGCAACCTAGGATAAGAGACTTGCTTGTGAATCAAGGGGAAACAACATGTTTTAATTTTGTTATTTTCTAATTCAAATTTGCTTGCTGTTTAATTTACCAAAACAAATAACTCCCCCAATTCATTACTATTTTCTTACTATCTGTTATGAACGTTTGATTGACCATTGCTCGTTGGAAGACGACCTAGGATCACTTCCTAGATACTGCATTTTTAATGTTTATTTGATTCGGGTACGGCCTCAATCACACTGTTGATCCAATTCGAAAATAATTTTGTAGAGGTATCACCTGAAACTCTTACTCCTTTTCATTCTGTTGCTAATACACAAAACTATGTTTCCACAGATATACAATGCAATGTCTCTTCTACCCCAAATTCTGATCCTATAGTGAGCTCTTACACTCTTCCACCTCGTACTAATAAAGGACAACCCCCAATTAAGTATGAACCCATTCTTAATTGTAAATTCAAATACCCCATAAATAACTATGTGTCATCTAAAAGGCTGTCCAAGTCATATGCCAATTTTGTATCTCAATTATCTACTGCCTTTACTCCTAGTAGTTTGCAGGAAGCTCTAGCAGATTCTAGGTGGATCTAGACAATGAAAATAAAAATGGAAGCATTGGAGAAAAATGCTACTTGGGAACTTGTAACCTTACCGGATGGAAAAAGTATAGTTGGTTGTAGATGGGTGTTTACTGTCAAACATAAATCTGATGGAAGTGTGGAGAGATATAAAGCAAGGCTAGTTGCAAAGGGTTACACTCAATCTTTTGGGGTTGATTACCAAGAAACCTTTGCACCAGTTGCAAAGCTCAATACAATTAGGGTGTTATTATCACTAGCATCAAATCAAGATTGGTCACTTCTTCAATTTGATGTAAAAAGTGCTTTTTTAAATGGAGATTTAATGGAAGAAGTTTATATGGATCCTCCTCCAGGTATACCAAAGTACTCAAATATTCCTTTGGTGTGTAAGCTTAAAAAGGCCTTATACGGATTGAAACAATCACCAAGAGCTTGGTTTGGAAGATTTACAAAGTCTATGAAGTTTATCGGTTACACACAAAACAATTCTGATCACACCTTGTTTCTCAAGCATAATCAAGATAAAGTCACTGCATTGATAATATATGTTGATGATATGATTGTGACTGGAAATGATCCTAATGAAATCTTAAGCTTAGAGAGACATTTAGCTTCTAAATTTGACATGAAACAACTTGGAGATCTCAAATATTTTTTAGGGATCAAAGTTGCAAGGTCTAAGCACGGTATCTTTCTTTCTAAAAGAAAGTATGTTTTAGACTTGTTAACTGAAACAAGAATGCTTGAGTGTAAACCAATTGATACTCCCATAGAACAAAACAACAAGAATTTTCATTGTGTTGATGCAACCAATGCAGATAGAGGAAGATATCAAAGACTAGTGGGAAAGTTAATTTACTTGTCTCATACTAGACCAGACATAGCATATGCAGTCAATGTCGTGAGACAATTTATGCATGACCCAAAAAAACCGCATATGGATGTTGTTGAACGGATATTAAGGTACTTAAAATCTGCACCAGGAAAATGTGTTAGGCTCAAATCATGGTCACCTCAAAGTTGAGGGTTATACTGATGCTGATTGGCCTGGATTAGCAGATGATAAAAGGTATACCGCGAGCTACTTCACTTTTGTGGGAGGAAATCTAGTAACTTGGAGAAGTAAAAAGAAATAAGTAGTTGCTAGATCAAGTGCTGAAGCAAAGTTTAGAGGGATGGTTGTTGGAATATGTGAACTGTTATGGATTAGAAGTCTCTTGAAGGATATTGGATATGAACAAAAGGATGCAATGAAGCTTTACTGTGATGATAAATCAGCCGTAGAGATTGCTAACAACCCTGTCCAACATGATCGTACAAAACATGTGAAAACTGACAGACATTTCATCAAAGAAAAGATTGAAGATGATATTATTGTTTTTCCTTTTGTAAAATCAGAATAACAACATGTTGATATGTTGGCCAAGGCAGAAGCATCCAAGACCCTTAGTAATTCTCTTGATAAGTTGGAAATGTGTGACATTCATGCACCAACTTGAAACGGGGTGTTAGAATTCATTAATTGTAAGGATTAGCTTTGATTTGAATTTAAATTGTAATTGATCCAAATCCCTGTATATTTTTTCCTTTTTATTTGAGATTTTGTTTTGATATTTTGTCCTTAATAATCATGGAGAGATGATAGAGAGGATCATGTATTTATTTACTGTTTCATATCATTGAAAACTACCATATATCATTTTCTTGACAACAACTTATACAAAAAATTGGTTAGAAGGTTAAAACTCTGTAGAAAAATCTCATAATTGACTATGTCGTTCTTACAATACACTTACAAGCAGCAATCCATTGCGACTAATTTTAGACAACAACAATTAGATGAGAGGATCCAGTTGAAAAAAAAATTAGGCTCCAATTAAAAAAATCAAGACCTAATTAAAAATTTGATAAAAGTATGTAGACTCGCATAATAATTACATCTTTTTTATGTCTATATTTCTGTCCATAAAAAAAACCAATTTCTATCATAAAAATTAACATGGACTAGAAAAAGATTTATGCAGAGAGCAACAGAGTAATAATGGATATTTGATTAAAAAGGTGTAAAGAGGGATAAAAAATTTGATCCCTTATTAGAGATAGGTATTCTTTCTTGTAAATATGAAAACAAAGCCAACAATAAAACTATACAAGAAACTACAACATCCTAAAAATTACAACCCAATAGTTGTATGATTTAATTGTGAATTAGTTGTGTTAAATAAGAAAGATGTGCTTTATGCGAATAAATTTGATTAAGGGTTAAAAATAGTGTAATTATGATGGCAATTAATTTTAATTAAGTTTAAGTTAATGTGACCTTAGTTAACCAATGTCAAACTTTGGTCAAAGTAAGGAGTAGAGTTATTAATGACATTGTTGTAAATAACTCAAACTTTTAAATAGACGGAGAATTAGTTCTTTCATGGCTAAATTCATTTAGAAATTGCTTGTGATGGTTATGATTAATAAAGTTAAGTAATTAATAGAAATTAATGATGTAGAGACATGATTAAGGAAATTGTTTTTTAAATCCTATTTAAATTAAATTAAATCTTATATAAGTAGTAGAGAAATAATTAATTATGTGGCACACGCTGTAAGTTAATTAAAATGATAGATTAATTTAATAGAAGCATGAGAGACTAAATGTAACCTTATTTTTCATAATGTTTGATTAAGTAATTTTAATTAGACTTTAATAGTAACTAAATATAAATAAAGTGTATGTAATTAATTAATTATGAGGTGATGATTTGTGATGTTTATATATGATTATGATTACTTATGCGGAAATCTTGTTTTATGTTTGAATAATAAGTCTTAGAATGGTTGGACCGAGATGAGTGGACCTTGAGTGAAGAGCTTGATTAGAAGGAATAGGGATAGTCATAGACTTAGCATAAAAGGGGGTTTAAATCTAAACCACTCACAAAACATTCTTATTTCACTCTTTTTTCCCTCTCCAAGACAACCTTGGAGAACTTCAGACATTGAATTCCTTTGCTCAAGAGACCTTGTAGTAGTGATTTATTCGAGTTTGAGGGCTAGTTTAGTGGTAAGGAACTTTCCTCTTTCACCTCACAAGAAACCTTGTAGTAGTGCTTTATGGTTTATACATGATTTCCACATGTTATATTCTATGTATGATGGTATATGGTTATGCTTTAATTGTTAAGTTGTATTGTTGTTTTAGTTTGCTTGTTTTTGGTAAGCTTACCCTTACGTTGTTGTGTGATTTGTGCCTCTGATGATTCTGTAATTAATGTATGTGAGGGATCAAATGGCTAGTAGGTGACTCTGTGTCTTTGGATACTTCATGGATATGCATACCTGGACGTGAAGGTGTGTTATCCGTTTATGTTTAATCTTTAGGGCTATTTATAAGATTGACCGACTTAGAGTCTACGTAGTTTTCCTTAGAGAGTTGTTTTTGTTTACATGTTTTCTTTGAGGAGGTTTGGATGGCTCTGATGTTGTATATGATTATGTTATGTTGGAGTGCCATATAATGCATGGTATTTTTAGCCGTGTATATATAACATGTGATGTTTTTATCTTGATATCGTGCATATAGCTTTGACCTTTGAAACACGAAAGGTTTAAAAGGTTTTTCATAATGAAATTAATAGAAGAGTTTTAAATGAATTAAAATAAAATCTTTCACTTGAGTTAGTTCTTAGCTTTATGTAATGACGATGAGTCGTTACACTAAAAACATCCAAAACTCAAAACCTAACCTAATCCTACCCTAAATGGGCCTTAGAATGCCCCAAAAAAAGTGAGACACTAGTTGACCTTGAAGTGTTCATCATCCCTAATAAGGGGGAAGGAAGCACCTTTTGCTTTGCATTTCCCCTCTCCCTCTTCAAAAGAAAAACCCTCATTTTCTCTAAACTCTTTCTAGAAATTCTTTTCTTCATTATAAGATTCAAGCCACAAGATCAAAGCTTTTTCCTTCCAATTCGAGATATAGTGTAAAGGAGTTCAAGGGCTATCCAACAACACTCATTTCTTGCAATTTGAAGTGAACCCACCAAAGGTATGGACAAGTTCTTCTCTTTCCTTAAGTCTTTGTGATATTTTCTTGAAATTTTTACCATTGTTGATGTGTTGGAGGCCTTTTGTGACCTTATATAGTTTGAAATTGATTTTTTTAAACTTAAAATTGCTCCTTTTTTTTTCATGTGGCAACCACTATTCTTAATTTTATTTAATTATTTTCGTGACATTTCTTTGATAACTAGAACCATTCCCAAGTGCCTTTATGTCTCTGGATTCATTACAAAAAGTTTCAAAATTTTTTAGCGCTCTTACTATTTTATTGAATTATTTTCATGGTTTTCTTAATTTGTGCTAAGAGATGTTTTGACCCAATAAATTGTTTTAGTGATGTTTGTTGAGAACTGGAAGCCCAAACTCCTTATATAAATCATTGGTGATGTCATTTTTTCTTCGTTATAAGCCATTTCAATATTTTAATTTGATTATTTACTATGTTTTCTAAAATCTTCCCTGCAACGTCTTCATGAGTAAAAATAGTTTTAGTGTGAAATAAATGTTGAGAAAATGACCCTTTGGAAAATCTTTGAATTTTCTCATAATTTTAAAATCTGATTTGATAATTTCTAATTTCTATTTTCTAGTGTGAACTCTGTTTTTTGCCAACAAGGATGATTAATTGTAAAAATGATTTTTGTGGTACATATTAAATATTGAGAAAGTTATATGATATTTATGATGTTTCATATGATATTTGTAAAATATCTTGAAATTATGAGGTGTTTTACTATTTTTCAAAATTCCCAAATCTTGATTTACAGAGATAGTCTAGCAGAGGAATTTAAATTAAAATATTACTTTGGTGATGAAATTTGGATGGCTGAATTTATATGTTGAAATATGTATGATGAATGACATATATATCTGCAAATTTCTAAGCCATTGTGATTTGATTTGATATGTCAAATAATTTTTGTGGTATAAATTTGAATATGTGACTAATAAAGAAATTTTGTTAATTTAATTAGTTTGTGAGTATTATTTATCTGTTATGGAGCATGAATGAGTGGGTCTACCCTAAAGGGAGACCTTGTACCATGTTGTATAATTATTGGATTGAGTGTGGTTTATGACCCTTGAATTGCCAAGTTTTTGAATCTTGAATTGCTATCGATTGAAATGAGACCAAGAGAAATGTGATCCTCGGGCAAATGAGTGCAGGAACTCAAATTGCATGGTGTGAAATTGTGTTGAATTTGTGATGAGGATCATAGGATCCTTGTGGGGAAAACAAGTGGACTCTAGTGTGAGTGCATTTTTGAGAATAGAAGCTAGTTCTAATGAGTAATATGTTCACTATGAAGAATAGTGAATTAACACTGAGTGTGAATAATATAATGATGGAGTTAGTAAATGTTTGATAAAGCCTTAGAACCTTTACTTGTTGAAGACTTAGGACTGAAAACTCATCATAAGACTTGAGAGGGTGAGAATTACATAAAAATAATAATTAAAATGATGGAAATCATGAATTGAGTTCATGATGAGCCTAATGGTGCTTATAGGGATGAGCACAAATTTGTCACCCGACTGAGAACTGAGAAAAACAAATTGAAACACTACAACTCACATAACTTACTTTATATCTCTCTCCACTATCCTTACTTCTTTCTTCTTAGTTCTTCATATTTTTTTCTCTTTATTCTCAGTTCTTTCTTTCTTGTTTTCAAAATTTCAATATATGTTCCCATTCCTCTTTCTGTGAAGTATTATCATCATCAAGCTTGAAGGCATTGTGAAGAACCATCTCCTGCGTCCATGAACCACCACATAGATTGTTCCCGACATCCACCAACCACCACCAAGTCTCTTTCCAACATGCAGCAATCACAAGTCTCCTCCCGACATCCTTTTTGCTGGGCATGGCATCTTTTCTTGAAACTAATAGAACCCACCGGCATAACCCATCAACTGCGTTATCCAAACCTAACAAAATCAAAGCTTCAAACTTTCGATTGTGATTCAACATTTGCTATGGTCAATTTTCAATGGTTCATGCATTTTTAGCCCGAACCCTTCCATAACTGACCGCTGCTCATCCGTAGGTGCTTGATGCACTTGCTTGTTTGTGTTGTAATGTGATGTGTGAAAGTTCACAAATGATTATGAGTTGAAGATGAAGAAGTGTCCTTCTATCTTTCAGTGGCAAGATCTTCAAGGACGGGACGTGTGTGTAGTGTTGGACAATATGCGCCTCAAGAAATACAAAGATTTGTGATGACTAACTATGAAAGCAGGCATGGAAATGGTCATGTGGGTGGTTCTGTTTATGATAAATTAATATAATTTGTGGAGAGTGGGTTAGAACGACCACCTGGGGTGGTGAAGATGCTAATTCTTTGAATAATATGTTATTGAGCTAAAGGCGTGGTCTCATGCATGCCCAGGTTTTTGACTAACCACCATCTAATACCATTGACAAAGAATCTCATGTAGACATGTAAATGACGATCCTCACCAGGAGAGTCATTGAGGAGTCATTCATCAGAAATAGTGGATGACCGCATAGTGGTACCAAAGGAATGATCGTTGGATTGCGATGCCCTTGGGGATATGGTGTCGAGTAGTTGTGACCATGAGTCATGCAGTCGACTTGACAATCCCAACAAATGTGAGGCATAACAGTTTTGGTGAGAGTCTTATCATTGTACCATGGCAAAAAAATATATTCCCAATAGTCATATAACTTAAGAATTTGTAAGACAACTAAGTTCTAGGAGTTTTAGTGAGATCAAATTCTAAATATGTTGAGATAAGAGATTAGTGAATGAAACCGATTAGGGTTACGATTGGAGATAGTAGAGAACCACACTGTCATTGTTAGTAGGTTGTTAGGTGACAATAAGGTCGTCTTGCTTATGATTTTAGAGGAAGTGAAGGACTCCATACACCTATATTTTTCAAATAGAGATGAATGATTCTATGTGATCGCCAGAGATGGAATGGAAAGACTATGACAAGCGCTAAGGATGTGGATTGACTTGTTTAGGGAAAGGAAGATACCCTCATGAGGATGTCTCATAGGTTAAATGGGTATATAAGGGTTGGATTTTATTTTGCCGTTGCTCTAAGTTGCAATTTATTTCTTATATAAAAAATGGTAGACTATACTTTAATATTATCATGTATTGCTCCCATATATGTGACTCAAATGTACAATGCAATTACTTTCAAATATGTGAAACTGATTTCATATTTGTGTATTAGAATTGCTTAATGAGGGATTGAGGACTTTAAACGGAATTTTGTACCATTTTAATGGTATATTGTGAACCTAATGTTTTATAAATCAAGTTGTTTCATTGATAAGGATATTTCACTAACACATGTTTTTAAATTGAATGATGAGTTTATTGAGGATGATTTTTGTTAGGGATTTTCCGTTTGGTCAAGTGAAATCACAAGTTTTGAATAGCAATAGGACTTTAAGGACTAATGTTTATCCAAGCAATTTTAATTAAACAATTGAGGTTTTGTTAAAGGTATTTTCTCAAAAAGGGTATTTGGAATACCTTATAAGACAATGAACAAAAATAGTAATAAAATAAAGAACAATTGTATAAATACAACCAATGTAAAATGAAGTAGCAGAATTGAATGAAGTGTTGTTGTGAGAATTGTGAGGTTTGGATAGTCGGGGTTGAACTTCGTTTCCCTTATTTCATTGTAATAACCACAATTAGTCTAATCATTCAAAAAAAATTATCCCCAATTCACAAATATATTCTAACCCTAATGTCATAAGTGAAAAAACCTAAATTATTTAGATTAATTTCCAATGTCTTGGCAAATTAATCAAAATAATCAACGTTAGCAATTAAGAATTAACGAATCTTAATTGGTATTGATCTATGTCTAACAACAATCTAAATTAGATACTCTTCTCAGTTCAGGAACCAAAAGAGTGTCTGTCAACTAAACTAAGGTTCCTATTGTAACACCTTAATCGAATCACACCAGAATGAAAAGAATCTAGAAGCTATGCATGTATAAGACTGTACGACTAAAAATGATTTAAAGGAATTAATTGGTACTACCTATACCAACAAAATACATATACTTTTCAGTAGCATATCACTTAAGAACTTCATAATTAAGCGTGTTTGTCTTGGAGTAGTTATGAGATGGCACTACTAGAAATCGAGCTTTCTACATCGGTTAATTTCCCCTTTCTACATCGGTTATCACCCGATGTTGTAGCCAGCAACGTTGAATCACACGCATCCTACGACGACGGTTCCCCGACCGATTTAGAATACCTCGGGTTCAAAGACGGGTGTCTAGTCAAACCCGTCTTAGATTAATTAACATTCTACATCAGTTATTAGCTTTGAACCGTCGTAAAATGTTCATCATTCTACATCGGGTGTTGTTCGAACCGTAGTAGGATCGTTCAAACGCAAACCATTCTACATCGGTTGTTGTGATAACCAATGTAGAATTTACGTCACTTTACATCGGGTGAGCAGTGAACAGTCGTAGAATGTAGCCTCATGCTACATCGGTTATGAGGATAACCGATGTAAAATTATTATTATTTTTTTGTGTTTTTTCCTGCATTGGCAACAGAATCTATGAATCAATGCCAATTAATCAATCCATATTGGATGACATAGAATAGTATAGTTGTATGACTGGGTAGGTAATGCAATAAATTTCATTTCATATTGGAAGATCCATACACACGCAAACATGCATGTACATACATTGAAAGTGGAAAGAATCAATTCCATTTAATCATTTAAAATGATGAATATGAAAAAGAAAAGAATGAACTTACAGTGGAACCTTCAAATGTTCCTTGTTCAGACCCAGCTTGTTTGGCATTAGGAATGAGCAGATTCCTTTGTCTTGTCTTCCTAAGAAGTTGAGAAAGTAGCTGGAAAGGAAGAAAACAAGCAATTAATGCTACAAATTCAATGATCAATCATTTTATGCATTTTTATTTTCTAATTATTGATAGGAAAAAGGCACTTCAATGCTTACTTTAATGCTTTGGCCGCTGGAAAGTAGAAAAGAAATTGGGACACTTGTTACTCGAGCCATTTCCACATAATTGTAAATGAACATCAATTTATCCAAAACTCAATAAGGGAGATATGCATCCAGCATTAACACAAGAAAAGTATGAAAGGTAGCAACAAAGAGCATCCCTAGATGAAAGAACCAGAATACAAACCTTCAAACAATACACAGCAAGGCGCCTCCTAATTTCTGCATTTCCATTTTGAAGATCGAATATAATTGAATGATGAACATCCTCTTTCTGCAACATACAAACATGAAGCGACCAAGCCAATAAATTGACTGTGAATATAACTTTGAAGAACAAAGACAAGATTCCAGCAAATGAAGCTGTTTAGAAAATGGTAGGCGTATAAATAGGTCACAAATGGAGAAGTGCATAGACAAACATAGGAACATACAGACAATAAATAAAATGACCAATTGAAATGTATATCTATCAAATTACAACTCCATTGCAATCTATTTGAATTTGGATTTAGGCCTAACTCAACCCCAAGCAGAGAAGCTTTACAGGATTTGAACACATTACCTCCAAGTCACAAGGCAATATCCTTAACATTGTGCCAAGGCACACAAAACAAAGTGGGAAAAAAGTTGCTTGAAATGATGCCAAAAGAATGACTTTACCTGCTCAGAAAGGAAGTGTGATGACACAGAATTCAGTGAATAAGAACTTAATTTGTAGTCTCTTTGCATAACCTGTAAATTAGAACATAACAAAGGAACCTATTAAGCAATAAACTCAGTGTGCCGAAGCACAAGGTAGTTAAAGCAAAACAATATGGACAAAAGCTGAAGTAAATCAAACTGAACTCTCCTTTCTACTGTAACTTCTTTACTTTCCCTGGTCCCATACTACTTACCAAACCATCAATTAAGTATTGATAAGGTAGATATTCGAATGATTGAAAAGTCAGAAAATAGAAGCATACACAAAGTAATTCACTCAAAAAATGCTAAGAATATACAGTGTAGGAATTACTCTAGAAACCAACTCTCTATTTTTGTTTAAGTTGATGAAACTATACACAACCTACCTACCGACCAGAATAAAACTACTAAAAAAATAATGAGAGAAAACATGTATACAATAGAACACTGTATCTCTTTACCTTGATGAGAAAGTTGTATCCTTCACTCGAACTCTATTGTTCCTGATACAACCCAAAATTGGAAATTCTGCTATCTTCATGTTCACAACTCTCTGAAAAGAAGACAACAACAAATTAAAATATATTAGAACAGTAACCACAATAACTTGCACACAACCTTCTTTTAATAACAAAACCTTACAACTATCAACTCTAACTGTTTTAATCTCAAAAGTACAGCCAATGAGAACCAAGAACGTAGCTAAAACATCACTCAAGTAATTTTGGACTTGTCTCACTTTTGATAAGATGATTAATATACTGGAAAATAGAATGTCTACTAAAAATATCTAAGTTTACCATGTTTTCACATCTTATAGATTGAAGGACAGTTCTACAAGGAATGTTGCCACGTAACACTGGCTATTTTTTTTAACAAAAACCAAATTTAACCAATTGCATAGCTTTTAGGAGAGCAAATGAAAAAGAATGACTAAGACCTCCAACAAGAGTATAGATAGTTGTGGCACCATAGAATTTACTTATCAAGGAAAAGAAAAAAAATATAGTTAAAAAAACAAGACACCTCCCAGGTCATTGAGCTACTGCATTTGTAAAAATGACCAAGGAAACTTACCACTAAAATTCCCTCTAGAAGAGATGATTTAAGCTGGCAGACTTCATCACAAATTGTGGAATTGGTTGATTCATTCCCGACTGTACTTTCTGCTAGAAATCTTTGCATATCCCTGTAAGAAATGAGGTTATTCAACTTATTGGGAGTTGAACCATTCACTATAGCAGGAACTTTGAAAATAACATTGGAGAAAATGAATTTAACATTGGAGATCTATATTTCTGCATTCAAACATAAAACAATATATTTAGCACCCTCCCTTAAAAAAATGCTTCTTTGGAATTATTTTTGATTAATTCAAATTAATCTAAGTATCTTAATGTTATTACCTGTCGAACCATAAGACACATAAAATCCAAGCAAACTTAATTACCTTTGACACTTTTGGCCACTACATGCATATATGATATATGAAGTTCAAATTTAAATTCAACTTTTATCCATATAAAGATGTAATAATTAAGCACTAGTGTTGATGTGACTGAATCAAATTGAGTACAAGTATGGAATCAACAATAAGCTTAATTGGAGCTTGACTGTAATGCTTTAATAATATTACTTTTTGCTTAGAAAAATAACAATAAGCTTAATTTTAGCTTGAAACTTATTCACATAAAGGCTATAACTTAGAAGAGGGGATAAAAAGAGTGATAAAAAAAAACAAAATTAGCATTTTAAATTCCAGAGGTTATTGTAATATGTTAGAGAGGGGAAATAGAAAAGAATAAAAAGAGAAAGGGGAAATAGAATTAATAAGACAAGAAAAGAAAACCAGGAATTCCTCTAATAAATAAATAACTTCCGTTAAAAATAAATAAATAAACATTATTTCTCGATGCGTTCCACGTGATGTTCTAAAGTTATTTCTCTCAATAGCCATACTCGAATCAAGCATGGATTGAAATAACTCAAAACCTAAAAAGTGGCTACCTATTGCAAGAAAGTAATGCAAATGAAGTTGCAAAAATTTATGCACATCATGATAGATGCTGATTTTCTTTGGATTATTCACTCTCAATCCGAATGAATAGAGTGTATTTGAGGAGTACAACATCATTGCTTAATCAATATATATATATATATATATATATATAGATTAAATTTGAAAATTATCCCGAAACAATTAAAATTTTAGAATTTTAAAGCTTAATCAATATTTTTTTTTCAAATATAGTCTAATCTAATACATCATTGATAGTGGGGTAAGTTTAAGAATTAAGTTATTTAATAAGGATAAATTCCATAAATTATCAAAGTAAATTTTTAATTTTAATTAAAAAACAATATAAAAAATTATCTAATAACTATATCTAATTTTTGTTCATTACCATAACTATAGACTCGAGTTCCTAGATCTCTAGACTTTTAGCACAGTATAATCCAAACATTTTGTAGTTCTATAAGTATGATTATATTCTAAAGTCTAATTGTCCAAGTTACTTTAAAATGGCAATCTCAAATCCCTAATTAACAGAGTATACGGTACAAAAAACAACATTAATCAACAAAATGCCAGCTATAACCTATGTAGAAAATCAGCTCCAACAAAAGATTCCTATATAATAACTAAAAATTAACAATTCTAACCTAGTTACAATAATTTAAAATAAAATAGTAAGGACAAGTTAATAGAAAGTGCCTTCCCTTTTCTATATTTATTCTCAGCTATAACAGAATAAACAAACAAATGAAAGGGAATGCACATGCTGAGGAGTAATGCCTAGCACGTACCAATTACAGTTGTCAATAAATAAAGATACTTACGGTTGCAGGCATCCTTGCTTGTGATTTAGCCTCCAATGGATTATTTGACAATTTCCAGAGCTGCAAACCACTTACAGCTCAAATTTTGAGAAATAATCTTAAGGTCAAACATAATATTTCCCCAACAATCATGTTATAGAAGAAAATTTATAAAAGAGCATATACAAGAGTTGTTTAATATAGGTTATAATATACACTGTCTCTCCTCTTCTCTCTTCCAATTCGAAAAACAAGATTTAATCATTCCACTTCATTTCCATTAGTTAAAGTCTTGAAAACTCTTAAACAAAATGTCATGGAGAAATCAACATAAGAGTTGTTCTAACAAAAGCACAAAATTAGCAAATTGCCAATGCAATAAGCCAACCAATAAATTACCACATTTTACTGGCCAAGAACTAATTTTTATAGCCATGGGTTTATTATTTCATAGCAATTAGAGAAAACTGAGTAGACATTACATATTTGAGAACTAATTGAGCACAACTCCTAAGGAAGTGTATTCTTCATTTGGTGGCATGGTAATGGTGTAAAACTTCAATCTAATTAGCAGCCATGTATCCTTATTCCCAAGGCAGATATTGTGATGAGTATTCAAAGCATGCTTCCACACAATTAATTTAAGTACACAAAATGGGAGAAAGAAAAATAGATTTGAAGCTAAAGTAAGTTAAAAGAATTGCCAATATCTAACAATTTTTGCACCTGGAGCAGCGAGTTCTGGCTGGAGCAGAGCACCTAGCGCACACATACACATTGTAGAGTAACAACCCACAGATCCTCCAACCTCTCTTTCCATTCACGATCAGACACTACATTCTTTTCAAGAATGCCCACCAAATCTCCAGCAAAACCATCCAAGTCAGAATCAACTTCTTCCTTTAGTTTTTCAAACATAACTCTGATTGCCGCCATGACTTCCTGCAATATTTGATTTTGGGAAAAAAGAAGTGTCGAAATACTTTTTTTTAGGTATTTTTAAAATTAATGAACAGTGAAATGAAAGTTGAATAAGTTACCTCCATGTGGCCAAAGGCACGATGTTTCCAGATTGAAAATGGTCTAACTCCTTGAAGGATTCCACCGCGGTGGGTTTCGGTGCTCGAATTTTGGCGCGACCTGGGTGAACTGAGTTGATGTTGTCTCGATGATGACGATGATGCGGGAGTTGTTGCGGAGGTCAGTTTGCGGCGAGTGGAAGGGGTCGCCGTTATCGGATAGCAAGGAGGAAGGAGAGGTGAGTGGGGCACCATTGTTTCTTCTCTCTCCCCGGCTCGAAAATGGAAGAGTCAGGGTATAGAAAAAGTAAGATATAGGGTTTTTAAGCTAATCCACTTATAACGTGTCACGTCATCATAGAGAGAGAAAAATACATGTTTTCAAAGACAATCTTTTAAAATCGCTGTCGTAAAACATTTTTTAAGCTGGTTTTCAGAGACCCGTCTTTAAAAAGTTATAAGTATTTACGAAAATGCCACTATTTTAGTTACTACATCATTTTTCATACAACCGACATAAAAATAGTGTCGTAGAAGGCCTCTTTTCTAGTAGTGTGGGTGGCCTTCAGGAAAGTTTCCTAGAAAGCGTGTGAGTGGGCATATAACACCCCAATCGAATCACACCAGAATGAGAGGGATCTAGAGACTGTGCAGGTATGAGATTGTACAACTGACCTTCTGGGAAGTTTCCGGGAAAGCGTGTGAGTGAGGACAAAGCATGCTGAAAAGTCTTGTGTTGGTTTATGGGAACAATCATTGATCTTAAAATCAGCTGAAGCAGATTGTCAAGGTCTCGAAAAGGACTACCAATGAAGGGTTATGACTGGTAGAGGATTTTGACCAACGAGAAGTTGAGTGAAGTGTCACCGCGTGAAATGCTATAGAGTGAGAGCTGCCAAGAAGTCAAAAATAGCTGCTCATAACTTGATTACAATCTTCGAAAGAATTCATGCAAAGTGCAATGAATAACAAGCTAAAAGCCTAAGAATGATTTACTCTCTGTCACATCAAAACTGCTCCAATTCGTGTTGAGATCCCTCTTCATTCGCACATCAGGTTTTTATAAACTACTATGGGCTTGGGCCTGACCTGACTTCCTCGATTGGTTAAACGTGGGTAATGCCTCACTTAAGCGAAACCCTCTAGATTGGAGCAATATAGTTATTGTATCTCCTCGCTTTAGTGTGAATAATGCTTCACTTAAGCGAGACCTTCTTATTCCTTTCAAGACATCTTTTAACTTTCTTCGCTTAAGTATGAATAATGCATTACTTAAGCGTGAACAGCGCCTCGCTTAAGGCAGGCCTTAAAAAGTTTTAGCTTTTTCCTTTCCTTGCTTAAGCAAGTAGATCTCCCCTGGTAATTTCTTACTTAATTTTTTGCAAAAAAAAACTCCACAAAAACATCAAGAAATCCAAAAAACTAACAAAACAACAATCCTACATGATAATTCCTAATTTATCCTATTTTTTTAGTTAAAACAAGGCTCGATGTATAAAAATGCTAGATAATTAATCGCCTCAAATCATGTGTGAAATTAAAGCATATTTGACGACTATCAATTTTCGTTGAGTTTCAAGTAATGCCGTTTTCAAACAAAGGCAAAAAAAATTATTCATGATTTTAGAAAGGATGTTTAATAATTCAAATCCAATTAATTCCATAATTTTGAAATTTAAGTTAAGAGAAACTATAATAGTAGCCAGGGGTGTTACAAAAATTGCAAAGACTGTCAAAATTTCAAAGGTTGGGTTATAAAATAATAATCCACTTTTTCTTGAAAAATCCCTTCACAAAATAATCCAAATTTAACATATAATAAGAATATATATTTTTCAGAGGGTAAAAATGAATGTTTAAATAAATCAAATAAATAAAATTAGAAAAGGAATAAGGTTGATAATTTTGGGAGCAAGAGAGTAAGACATTTTTAACTTCATAATATTAGGATAAGGGTAACTCTTTTTATAATAGACGTCATAAGGTGCTAACACATTTCATATGAATAATTGATTGCCAATTCCTTTTCTTAGCTCAAGATTGCATCTCTATAATTGCATTTTTTAACCCTTTTGGTCAAGATTGTCTAAAGTCACCTAACATTGTTATATTCAAATACTTTAAAATGGTTACAAAATTAAAACTAATAGTGTAAAACTACTAAATTAAAAGGGAGAGTTATTATAATTATATGAACCAAAAGAGTAATTAAATTTAAAATAAATATTATAAATACTATAAGAAAAAAGATTATATATACTATATTTTACAATAAATTTATTAATTTTTACAATAATTACATAAAAAAATCATACCAATAATTATTTGTAACAACCCAACTTCATTACAAGTTTATTATACTAATACAACCCCGATACTTTAAAGTCCTATGAAAATACGTAAGATATGCAAGCATTCGATCGCATAATATCCATTACCATAACATAAAAGAGTTAAGCCTTGTGTCTTTACAAAACTAAAAAGAGCCATAAGATGAAAAACAATGTCTTAATGTTTGTTGACATGGCTTTGCCTTTTTATGGGCACAACTTTTCAAATTAAACTTCAGTGGATGGCAAGGGAACCAACCTACGATATTCAGCTAGAGCCCACATTGGATAAATATTTCTGTACATTGGGTAATGCAGCATGCACGTTCTATTGAATACTCCAGTGAGTTCCTAGTAGAAGTAAGTCATAAACAACAATTATAAATAGAAAAAAAAATCATTAATCTGAAGAATCATTGCTTAAAAAAAATTAATAATAGACATTTTGCATCATTTTTGTAAATTAAAAATAATCAAAATATTAAAGTTTGTGTTTGAAGTTTTGTTTACATAGGAAGTTAAAACACATAATCCAACTCTCATATCAACATCGAATTGAAATATATACTCCTTCCCATCTTAGATATAAGAAGAAAAAAAATATCATTTTGTTGGTCTCAAATCTAAAAAAATCTCAACTAATTTTAGGTTATAAATATTCCTAATCTAATTGAAATATAATTTTAGTTTCAATTATTCTTTTTTATTCATAATACCAAATTCTAATTGTAACGAAGGATAACTTAGGAAAAAAAATTAACTTTTAATTGAAATTGATGTAATTTAATATGAATAATTAGCATGAAATAATTTTTCTCTTATATTTAAGATCGGAGGAAAAATTTGTTAGGAATTGAAGGTATATATTGTATAAAGTTCAATCTCGTTGACCTTTAAATTTTGTATTGGCCTACTTTTTTCTTTACTACAATCTACTCCTATATTATAAACTCCAATATATAATTTGAATAGTAAAACTCTCCATTAAACATTTTCATTTTTCAACATTCTCTCTTTTTTCTGCTTTCAATGTGTATTTCAGACACTATTAATTCTTTCAGCTAGCCAAACCTTTTATCTTTTGACTATTCCAAGCTACTATCTTTAGTTCCTTTACATGTATATTTTACTTAAAAGAAGAAGGGTTATACATTGGTATAGTGAAAAAATTTACACAATCATCCATGTATAATAAATTTATTAACTTTTAAAATAATTATCTTAAAATAATTCAAACGATAATTTATATTTAAATAACTGTGTAAAAGAGTTTTACATAGCATTAAACTCTTTACTTATTAGTCGTCCATCTTTTTTTTTTTAAAAAGTCCTTTTTTATCTCTACTTCTAAATTGATTTTTAATAAAGAAATTACCTATAATTAAAAATAACCTGACAATATAATTTAAATTTTTCTTTTTAAATCTAAAAAGGTTTTCTAATGATTAGTTCCTAACCTTTTTACGATTTGTTTTTAGTTCCAAATTTTTTTTTTGCTGGTAAACATTTAGACCCTTTTTTAGGAACTATAAACATAGTGACCCAATCTATAATATATATATATATATATATATATATATATATATATATATATATATATATATATATATATATATGTATGTATATAAAGATATTTAGTATTTTATTGTGATTTTTAATTATGCTATAATTTATATATTTAAAAATTATTTATTATGAATTTTAATAATATAAAAAAAACATTTATTTTGTACAACGCATAATTACTAGTTCAACTAAATTTATTGCTCAATAAGTTTATTAAATAAGAGACATTATCAATATCAAAGGATTGATACGTACCTGTTGAGGCCAATCACCCTCTTTCAACTGAGAATTGATGAGCAATTTTGCAGCACGGTGAAGAGAAGTAGTATCTCTCTCTGCCTATACATAGGAATTTAAAGATGAATAGGGGGCCGGGGTGGACTTATTATAAGATTTATGGTACTTAGAACAAAATTTTAAGCATTTTGAAATTTAAATAAGGATGTAGCGGACCTATAATCACACACACACACACATATCAAAAGCAAACCTGTCCAGCAAGAATTAGACCCAAAAGAGCCCAAGCAGTGTGCACAACTGTTGATCGACTTCCTTCAAGAGGTACATATATCTGAATTGTTTTCATTTAGTAAGACATTATTACTACTATTATTATTAATTCCTAGTGAAAGTGAAGAACATTAAGTATTTACCATGGCCATTCAATTACAAACCTGTTTTGGGCATGAAAGATAGCTTTCTCCCCACCCACCATCCTCTTTCTGTGTTGAAAGTAGAAATTTAACGCCTTTGCGAATGGCAGCACAATTAGTGTAAGTTTTACCCGCCGCTGCAAGACCACGAAGTGCAAACCAAGTGCCATAAATGTAGCAAACTCCCCAACTTCCATACCATGAACCATTAGCTGTTTGTGTATCTTCAAGGAATTGAACTGCATTGGCAATGGAATTCTTTATCTCTTTCTCCCTATGCCTTGGATATAGCTTCTTAAACAAAACTAAAGCTTGAATAGCAGATCCAGTGCACTCAGCATAATCATGTTCAACCACAATGTTCCCTAAAAATTCTGTGGGATTGAGTATCTAAAAAGTAATGACAAAATTGATTAGTTTATTAATTAATGGATGACTTTTTTTTATCGGTTAATGAATATGTACTTGTTGCATGCATTATTAACTTATATAATACTTACTTCCAACCATTCTTGAGTTCCTGATGGTTCCCATGCTGCTAAACCACCTTTTCTACTCTGCAATAATTAAGAGAAAAAAGAACCACAGTTGCATCAAAAGTAAATATTCTAGTAGTAAAAGTAAATCAAACATCAATTATTAATGTCGTCTGCGCTAACCCCAACTTCCCAATGATAAAAGATTAAACAAAGAGAAGGACCATCAATTGATTGATTTATTAATTAATTAAAAGCATATGACCATGAATTTAGGAGAAATACAATATGGTACCAAACAAATTTCACGAATCTTGAATAAATGATGTGGCATTGGATTTGAGACAGGGAGTCTATCATATCAACATATGTCAGCTATTAGCCATTAATTTATAGACAACTTACTATAACATATTTCATAATATTAAGTATTTATCTAAATTGTCAGAAATTGAGATCTTTCCTCAAATTATATTAAAAGTTGCTTGTGTAAGAAATAACTAGTTGTAGGCTAATGGTGTTAACATTTGCAAATTTCTAAATGAGTAAATATTTTTTACCTCGGAGGGGTAATTTTTGGAAATATTATCAAAATGAGTAAATATTTTTTTAAAAATTATTTAAATTGGGGTAAATCATGTTTATGAAACATGACTTCTAAATGGAAGTTGTATACTATTATGTGACTTTTGGATTTACTAAGTAAACAAGATTTTCATTTTTTTTTTACGAAGTTGTGTTTTACTTTTACAACTTTTATTTGTTTTTATTTTTTATTCTAAATATCTTTAACAGTTTTTTTACAGAGTTCATGCCGTAAAACCCAAGGTTGCTTTATTTTTTATTATTTTATTTCATTTACTGAAGTTGTCATATGAAACACCAATTTCTTTTATATTTTTTTAAAAAATAATAAAAACTAAATTAAAGAAAATTACAAAAGCTACATTTATAATTTTTTATTTATTAATTGAAGTCGTGTATGCATATATTAAGTCATGCTCACACCCATGACTTCTATTAATTTTTGTTTTTCATTTATTAAGTGAATTGGTGAATCTTTATGTTTGCAATGAATTCATTTTATTTTTTTATAGACCTAATGTATCTTTCACGGAAAATAATTTTGTTATCACTAAGGAAAAAACTCTCCCTCCTAGTATTTAATGTAGATGAATGCCAAAAACTCAAACTTAAAACCTTTGATTAAGTTAGGACAATCCCATGCCAGTTCGTCTAAGCATTCGATGGTAAATGAATTTGTTAATAAAGAAAAAGAAAGAAAAGTGGTATAAATTTTATAAAACTAACTTCAAAAATTTAAAAAAATAAAATGAAAGAATACTTATTGTGTACAATAATGGCCACTCATGATCCTTTTAAAAAAAAGTGTGCATTGATGACCACTCAAATTAATTTAACTTGTATAATAATAAAAGAATTATCTAAAACTTGAACTCGAAATCCGGATTAGGAGGATCAAATCTAGTAACACTCGAACCAATAATTTATTTAAATTTGAATAATTTTTTAAAATTATCCATTTTGATATATTTTTCTAAATTACCCTTATAGGGGTTAAAAGAAACCTAAAATGAGTAATGATTGTTCTATTTCTGTGTCCAATCAAGGGCTTTAATTTTAATAGCTAGCTTTTGTATTTAAGCAACTTGCAATTACACTTTTAGTGTATGCTATTCATATCGTAACAATTTTATGTTTCTATATTTTTTGTTTGATGTTGTTTTCTTCCAAATCGTTTTGTGTTCAATTTTCTACCAAAATTTAATGTTACTTACTTGAAGTGACAATAGGATATTGACTGAATCATATAACCTTTGAGGTTCCATCTTTTCTCCTACAATCTCTGATGGCAATATGGATAGAAGTAGACAACACTAAAAAAAAAAAAGCTAAATTAACATATATTTGTAGTGATTGATAAAGCTTATAACAAATTAAGTTGTTTATGAGCTAAGTTAGTTACATTCAAAGCTTCTGCCGTGCAATCAGAAACTTGCCATCCCTGATCTTGATCAGAGAATGTCCAAGACCCTTTAGAAATATGACGATACATACTCTTAAAATCTCCTAAAGGGTCATCCTTCACCTGTGAAATAAGAGTGTTAGTTCATTACTGCTATGTAAAGCTAGCAAATTACATATTAATCAATAATCTAATGAACACTAAATTCGTCGTCCAATTTAAATATGCATTTTAATTCGAATAATATAGTCATGCTAGTTTTAATTAATATTATTAGTTAGCTGGTAAATTAGTTAGTAAATTGATTACTTAATAGGTTAAATCACTCTATAAATAAGACCCAAGTATATCTTGAATATTTCCAATTAGTGAATTGTATAACTTAAATAAACTAGGTTCATTGGGGAATTTACACTCCTTAACTAGAAGGAGAATTATGATTTTTTTATATGCTTGTAATAAAAATTAAGCAAACCTGAGTCTTCTTGATGAAATCATGTGCTTTTGCAAGTGTAGGACCAATTTCCTCCATTAGGTTAGTGGCAAGCAAAGCTTGAATAACCAAACTAGCATCCCATCCTTGGCTACCAAAACTCTACATTATATAGGCAAGTGCATTAATTAATTAAGGAATATATCCCATTGGTTATAATAACACACACACGTACCTGCATGGCCATTCCATCTTCAGAAACCCATAAGTAATCTGGAACCCTTGCAAGATGCTTCTTGAAAGCATCTCCATTTGGATCTTCCACCCAACAAGCAAGCATATATAAAGCCTAAAATATATACATGTTAGTTACATATTTGAATGAATTTCATTTTGAAGAGGAAAATAAAAGGTTCATCTTTTTCTCATAAGGCTAAAAAATATAAATGCATTATTGTTGTGATATAACTACCTTTTCCACACACCCAATGGTTATGTATCGACTATTCTCATCTTCGTAAAGGATATGCTTCATTGTTACCTGAAGGGCCTTTTCTCTTACTAGCTTGTTGAAAGGCCACCGAGTAAGTAGTGGCTCAATAAATATGTATAAACTATCCCATACCAGGTCTTGTATCAAAGAATGAGGATGATAACGATCTTCCTGTGATAGATAGAATTGATTTTTCAGTTTTGTGATAAAGAGATAAAATATTTACATACATGTACACATTCTGATTGATTAAAGAATGGCTCTCACCTTTGCACATTGGTTACGTGCTTTCTTCCAATTAACCTTTTCATACGGTTGAGTAAAGAGCTCTTCTCTCAATTGTAAGATAAGTGGTGTGATTGGACCCACAAACCTCTTCCCATATAAGTAAGACATAGGTAGATATGTCAATCGACAGTAACACCAGATTTTAGCTACAATAATTATGGTGAAAATGAGATTCAATGATTAAACATTGTATATTTAACAATTTAAATATATATCATTCTATAAAGAGTGACAAAATAAAATAAAATTTACTATACATGGATGCATAGGAAGAAATGAAGGAAGAACCCAAAACTCTGGGGGCACTGGTTTGCTTCCATACCAATCATATACCCCAAGAATCTACAATAGTTGGCCATTAAATTAGTAACATACATACTAGTTTTGTTAGTTTGTGTATTTATATTTATATTAAAATGAATAATACCGAAAGCCAAGTTTTTCCCCATGATGGTATGTGTGTTACACCACCATGATCATGAATCCATTTTCTTGCTCTAGCACAAGCATTGTCATGACCTCCATTAGGGCCTTCTCCAAGAACTCGCATACATATATAGTTTAGTGCAGTACAAAACATGTTGCTGTGACCCTCAATGTGTAGTCCCCATCCTCCATCTTCATTCTATAAATGAAAGCGTAAAATGGACACTATTAGTTATTCATTATTGCTGCAATGAATTTTTTAAAACTTCATGATTTAGCAAATACAACTTTTAAAAAAGAAAATGTTACAAGTTAATCATGCTTGATTGGTAATATGTCGTGAATTGATACGTATACCTGGTGATAGTACATGTAACGAAGAATTTCTTTTTTATACTCTTCGGGGAATACTGAATCAAGATGTCCTGTAATGTACATACAAAAAACCTGCAATATGTTTTGAACAAATTAATAAAAGCTAATATTGATTAATGTATATATGAGTTCATAGGAACTTAAGTGCAAATCAAATTTTCAACACATTTGTTACTTAAAATTTGAAGTCATTAAATAAATAAGTTGAATTTGAACTGGATGTAACTCAATTCGATTAATCACGAACCCGGTCGATATATATTATTTATTTGCTTGTTTTCTTTTTTATCAAGATGTAAAGGAACTACATCAAAACTTCACGTGGAGTCAACAAAAGAGGAAGGAAAACATTGATAACAAAAAGAAAGAGAAAGGACCCTAGTGACGAAGACACTACTAAAAAAACAGCTTTCTACATCGCCCAATTAACATCGGTTATAGCTAAAACCGATGTTAACGAAAGCGCGGTGACATTTTTGTAAATAAGTAGACTTAGTTAACATCGGTGTTAACTACTCCATAGTAACATTGGTTATTTTAATAACCGATGTTACTATGGAGTAGTTAACATCGGTTTTGGAAAAACCGATGTTAGTATGTCATTGTTAACATTGGTTTTGTAAAAACTGATGTTATCGAGTTGATGTTAACATCGGTTTTATTATAACCGATGTTACGTAGTTGATGTTAACATCGGTTAGTTTTAAAAACCGATGTTGTTATCATTATAAATTAAACTTCTGAAATTGCACAACCCGCGCTTGAACCCTATCGTTCTTCTTCTTTCTCCTTGCGCTTGAACCCTATCATTCTTCTTCTTTCTCCTTGCGCTTGAACCCTATTGTTCTTCTTCTTTCTCCTTGTGTCAAAGTCACCTGCGCTTCCGTGACTGCAACCACATTGTGGAGATCGTGTTTGTGGAGATCGTCTTTGGCACTTATCCATTGAGGTACGTCCTTTCGTTTTAACATTAGGCGTTCGTCGTTTTAACATTAGGCGTTCGTCGTTTTAACCCAGGGCTTTATTGTTGTTTCTCCTTCTGCCTTAGTTCGTGTTTGTCGCAAACTGGGCTGCGCTTCCGTGACTGCAACCACATTGTCGAGTTCGCGTTTGTGGAGTTCGTGTCTACGCTTCCATCGAAGGTATGTCTCTGTTGTATGTTAATGATGAAAATCCATTGTTCAATGGTGTGTCTTTGTTGTGATGTTTCGAAACCCTAGTTAGGCACAAAGGGTTAATCGTAACTGAATGTGTAGTGATTTAGGACCATATGTAACTGCCTTAAGCAGTTATTGCAGAATAAATTATGGAGTAACAGCAGGGGGGTTAGACAGTTTTTAGTGGGTTTTCAGGAAGGGAGACATGAGGCTGTCAAAAATCAATATATTATATATAAAGATTAGTACTAGGTGTACTGAAAATAAGATAGGAATATAAGGCAAAAAGAGCCTAAACCCCACTAGGGAGAAACGGTAGATAGGACAACTTACAAAGCAAACCCAACCCCTTTAAGAAAAAGCCTCCTTCAGATTAGTTGACCAGAAATTAAAATGTGATTGGAAACCCTTCTCCACACACTTGAGCCAGGACCAGGTGTGGAATAGAGCCTCATCCATGACCTTTTCTGGATTAAAAGGATGATTATTGAAAATCATGTCATTTCTGTGATGCCAAATGGACACTGACAAAGCTATCCAGACAAATTCCCATCTCTTGACTGTGTAGGTTGACCTATTCCACTGAGAGAATTGCAGAAAATGATTCTTTGGGTCAGTGGGGAAGGGACCCACTCTATTAACCCATCTCATAGGCTCCCACCAGAGACTCCTAGTCTTGGAACAGTTGAAAAAAAGATGATTGACAGATTCTTCTTCAAGGTCACATAAGGGGCAACTATATGTATGCAATGACACTTGCCTCCTTCTAAGATTATCCCTAGTAGGGAGCCTGTTCTTAAATAATCTCCATGAAAAAGCACTAGCTCTTGGGGGAATTTTCAGACTCCACATGATGTTAAGAACCCTGTCCTCAATAGCACTAGCATGACCCTCCTGCAGCACTTTGTAAGCAGACTTTGTGGAATATAGGCCATTAGGATCAGACTTCCAACAAAGGAAATCCCTGCTGGAGTGATTGATGTTGCCTGACTCGATGTCAGCTATAAAATCAGCTACCATGTCAATTTCATGGTCAAAAAAGTTCCTTCTCCATGTTAGCTTCCATTCCCATCTCTCTTCCACAAAATTCCCCATAGAATTAATTGAGGAGGCCTGCTGATTGCTTATTAAAAATAGAGTGGGATTAATTGAAGGGGCACATTCCGAGGCAACATTACAGTCAACCCATAAATACTGATATATCCTCCTATCAATGGCTTCGATTTTTGTTTCTTGGATACATAGAACATCAAGATTGTTGGTCAAGGTCATTTTTCTGATGGCTGACCACTTGACACCACTACCCAACCCTCTAGAGTTAAAGGATAAAATATTCATGAGTCAATATTGTCCTTTCCCAACACAGTTGTTAAATCTGTTGTATGTTCACTAGCAACCTTATCAGTCTCAGGGACAAAGCTTTGATTTACACAGAGGGTTTCAGGGACAAAGCTTTGATTTACATATTGAATTTCATCCAAATTTTTGACAAGTCATTGTTACTTCCATGAATATTGATATTGTATCATGCTTAATTATATGCATTTGCTTATTCTGATCATTGTGTGTTGTGTGATTATTTCTTCCATGCAGGTACATGATTCCTATTTGTTGTAAGAGTGAAATGATGGGCAGCAGCACCAACTGAGGTGAGTTTATATTTCCTTTTTTTTGTCTTTATCTTTGTTAGTTTGTTATATAGTTTTTATTTTATATGTTTGAGTTTTAAATGTGTAAAAAATAGAAATAGAAAGGTCTGGTGATTGCTTAGGAATTCCTTACTGTTTCATGGCATTCCTTTTGAACCTCAAAAGGTGCTTATGACAGCCTTTGGTTAAATTTCTGATTATATGTATTGGGGTCCTTGTGTTGGGTTTGTTTTGCTTTTTGGAAGGTGGCACTTTTGTGTCTTGTATCTTTTATTTTCAGTACCTGTGGTATTGTTCTGTTTAATAATTTTTTTTTGAACTGCAAAGATAATTTATATTGATAATTAGAAGTACCAGTGGTACTACAGATTACAAATTACAAAGACACTTTTTTTTTTTGCACAGCAAAAATCAATATATTATGTATGAAATTCAGTACTAGGTGTACTGAAGATAAAAAGTTAAAAAGCAAGACAATTACAGTCTGCATCCCATTAGGAGAGACCGAATATAGCCCACAAAAATACAAACTCATCCCCTCTAAGAAAGAACATCCTTTAGATTGGTTGACCAGAAATTAAAGTGTATTTGGAAGTCCTTCTCCATGATAACTTCCATTCCCACCTACCCTCCACAAAATCTCCCATATAATTGATTGACGAATTCTGCTGTTTACTTATTAAATATAACTGGGGATATTTTCCTTGGAGAGTACAGTTGTCCTCCATCCATTTATGCTTCCAGAAATTGATGCTGGACCCCTTTCCCACTCTCCATTTTAAATTATCAGTTAAGCATTCATTGTGATGTTGTTGGAAGATACTCTTCAAATCCTGCCACCATTGGGAAGTGAAATTCCTCCTTCCACCACAAATCAACTCCTTCCACCCACCATACTTAAAGATTAAAATTCTAGACCAAGGCTGGTCTTGATTGTTAGCCAGCTGCCACCCCCATTTGCCAAGTAAAGCCGCATTAAATTTTTTTTTTTGAAAAGCAAAAGATAATTTATATATCAATCATAATAGGACACAACAGCACCAGAAGTACTACTGGTGATTTACATAGATGCAGTGCATCTAAAACCGCCCACCATTACAGGATTAGAACAACAAAACCCCCCACAAATACAAGAGAACCTAATTTAGGCAAAGAAGTCTCCAAGATTAGACAACCAATAGTTAAAGGAAGTGCAGAAATTTTTGTCCCTAGACTTCAACCATGACCACAAAAGGAATAAAGCATCCTCCATGACTTTTGGTGTTTCAAATCTTTTGCCTTGGAATATGAGGAGATTCCTATTCTTCCATATTGAGCTTGTTAAAGCAATCCACCATCTGTACCATCTGTTTTGATTCTTCCCAGCACCAAATCCATCACAGAATTGAGTGTAATGAGCTGTTGGAGAAGCTGCTAGGGGTCCAACCACTCGCTTCCACCTCATTGATTCCCACCAAAGACCATTAGTCAATTTACAATGAAAAAATAGATGCCCAGCTTCCTCTTGATGAGATCCACATAAGGGGAAATGCTGCTCCTGAATGGGGACATTTCTTCTTAGGAGATTATGTCTAGTGGGTAATCTATTTTTGATAAGTCTCAAGCGAAAATCGCAGCTCTTGAAGGGATGTTAAGCCTCCAAATTGTCTTGTATATATTGGCCTGAGGATGATTGTTGTTAGCAGTGATTATCAATCTATAAGCTGACCTAGTTGAGTATAAACCCGAAGGTTCAGCTGTCCATCTCAAGGTGTCCTTCATTTGAGGTTGAATGTGAACGTTACTAATGATTTCCATAAAAGCCACAGCTGCACCCTGTTCATGATCAAATAAGTTCCTTCTCCATTTTAAATCCCAGCACCAATGACCATGAGACATGATACCCATATTGGAGATAGAACTGGTCTGCTGTTTACTGATGAGAAACAGTTGATTAAACTGCTGCTCAAGGTTTGAATCAACCCCAAGCCATTTATCCTTCCAGAATTTGACTATGCTTCCATCCCCTACCTTCCAAACCAGATGCTGATGAATAGGGCTAAATTCAGGTTGCTTACTTACTTTTCGAA
The DNA here is from genome assembly GCF_000004515.6 of Glycine max. NCBI lineage: Eukaryota > Viridiplantae > Streptophyta > Magnoliopsida > Fabales > Fabaceae > Glycine > Glycine max. The sequence continues at coordinate 34,599,597 of NC_016090.4, forward strand.
TATCCTTCCACCAATGAGAGTGCCAAGGTGTATCACTGCCATTGTTAAGATCTGCCCAACCACCATATTTTGAGATAAGAATTCTAGCCCACAGCTGATCTTGAGTAGAGGCTAAAGCCCATAACCATCTACCCAACAAGGCAGCATTAAAACTAGAGATATCCTTAATCCCAAGACCCCCCAAAGACAGTATCATCTGCATATTGCAGAATGTTTACTGGCACCTTCTGCTTTCCTACTAAATAACTGTTGTACAGACCTTTGTATAGAGCTGTCCTCATCATGCCAGTCAAGCCTTCAGCCACAATATTGAAAAGGAAAAGGGCTAAGGGGTCCCCTTGCCTCAAACCTCTAGTGGGGGCAAATTCATTTGAGGGGCTGCCATTTATGAGAATGGATATAGAAGCTGATTGATTGCAAGCATTGATCCATTTCCTCCATATAGGACATAACCCCATTCTAACCATCATATAATCCAGAAAGTTCCATGAAACAGATTCATAAGCCTTTGCAAAGTCCACCTTAAACACCAAAGCTGGTTTCTTACTTCTTTTAGCTTCCTCTATTGCTTCATTGAGAATCAAAGTTCCATGAAGGATGTGTCTATCCTATATGAAAGTTGTTTGTCTCTCATCAATGAGTCCAAGCAATAATTTTCTTAACCTATTGGCCAGTAATTTAGCAATGATCTTATACATACAGCCAATGAGGGAGATGGGCCTATAGTCATCAAAAGACTATGGGTGATTGATTTTAGGAATTAAAGCCAAGAAGGATGCATTACTACCCTTAGGAAATCTTCCATTGACATGAAACTCATCTACAAACCTCCTGAAATCTGGTTTGAAAATCTCCCAAAACTCTTTGATGAAGTTAAAATTGAAGCCATCCGGCCCAGGACATTTATCTCCACTGCAACTCCACACAGCCTCCCTAAGATCAAGATCTGAAAATGGGGCAATCAACTCCTCCCTCAAGAATCTGGCAGAAAAGAAGCTTACAGCTTGATCCTTAATCAATTTTGGGTTCTGAACCCATGTGCCTTCAATGAACATACCTTGAATTGCATTGTAGTGTCTTCTGAAGTTTATAGATTTATGGAAAAAGGCCATGTTATTATCACCTTCCCTGAGCCATCTGATCCTTGATTTTTGTCTCAAGATTGATTCATGAGCAAAAGAAATCTCCCACAATTCCTACTGAATGGACTTCATGGTCTGCACTTCATCATCCCCTAAGGGTCTGTCTTGGGCTGAAATATCAATTTGATGCAACTGCTGCTTCAAAAGAAAAGTCTTTAATCATCCCCCAAAGGTCTATCCTGCGCATTAAATAAAGATAAGTCTTTAATCCCTAGACCCCCTTTGTTCTTAGGAAGACAAACTTTGTCCCACTTCACCCAAGGAATCTTGCTGGCCTCTTGGTGACTTCCCCACAGAAAATTTCTCTGGATGGAGATAATTTTTTGCACCACTTTTTTGGGGATCCTAAAGAAGGATAGAAGGTAGATAGGTAAGGCTGAGAGGACAGAATTAATAAGAGTGATTCTGCCCCCCATTGATAGAGTTCTTTGCTTCCATTTTGCAAGTTTGACTTCAAACTTCCTTACAATAGGCTGCCACACAATCCAGCTCTTAGAGGACACCCCAACTGGAATTCCAAGATAAGTAAAAGGAAATTCCAAAGTACTGCAATTAAGGAATTGGGCAGCTTCCCTGCACCAACTTGTTGATTTACCCAAACAACCAAAGTGGCTTTTAGAGTAATTTATCTTGAATCTACACACCATCCATGAAAATACCTGGAATAGCATTTTTTCTTCTTCTATGATTGATCAATCTGTGAAAATAAGTAGAGTTGCTGTCCCCTTCTTTTAGCCACTTAATTCTAGCCTTTTGTCTCAACATAGATTCATATGCATAAGCTGCCTCCCATAATTGAACTTGAAGAGATTTCTTAAGAGTGACTTCCACTTGGGATAGAGGTCTGTCATTTAGATTCATATGATATGTATTCTTAAAAAATGGTCAATGAGCTGTTTGATAGAATGACTGAAAAAGGTTTTAAATACACTCTCAGTATAATGTCTTTTGAGAGTCAATTTATCACCATGAAGTGAGAGTCATATTGTTGATAAAAGGCTTTAAATACACTGTGGCTAATTTCTGTATGGTTTTTTTTAGGGCTATCATTTACTACTGCTAATTGGCGTTGCTGCGGAAGCGCTTTGATTATATCTTTGAAGCCTCAAAGTCAGGTATTTATATCTTTGATTCAAAAACTAATTTGAAATTGTTTTTGTATGCATTACTGGTATATTTGTAACTTATGCTATGCTTGTCTACATGACCTTTGTTTCATTGGACTGATATCTTTGAAGTATTTACTGTGATTTAAACTCTCATAACTTGTTCATTGTTAGTGTTGAATGTTTTTGTAATTTTATCTGCTGCCCTTCTCTATATATATGTTGTAACTGCCATTGCCCTTCTCTCTCTCCTGTATTATCTTTTTTTTTATCAGCAAAATTATAATTTGTATTAATAATTGTGAGTACCAGAGGTACTAAATATACAAGGTAGAAACCAGCAGACTAGCAGAAGCATAGGTCCTACAAATCAGGTGCCAATCTAATTTTTTTTTGGAAGGCAAAATATATATATTATTAATAGGTAAACTAGTACCAGTGGTACCATAAATAAAAGTTACAAAGCACCAGAGTGCTGCCCTCCAACCAATAACCCACCCTAATACAACAGAATTAAGAAAGCCCAGCAGAATATCCAAAGGAATTCGAAATATTTGAAGACCAATGATTTAAGCTAATATTGAAATCTTTATCTTTAGCCTTGAACCAGGACCAAACTAGGTATATAGCATGATCCATAACTTTATATGGATCAAAAGGTCTTCCTTGGAAAATAAGGTTGTTTCTATGGTGCCAGATAGAACTAGTCAAGGCACTCCACCATCCACCCCTTATGTCCTGATATACAGGGTTCCCAAAGCCTTCACAGAATTGAGTAAAGTGGCACTTTGGGTGACTTGGAAGGGGGCCTACTACCCGGATCCATCTCATGGATTCCCACCACAAACCTTTTGTCAGATTACAGTTGAAGAATAGGTGGCCCACATCCTCCTGTGCATTACCACACAAAGGGCAGTTTTGATCCTGGATAGTAATGTTTCTTCTTAGGAGATTGTCCTTGGTAGGTAGTCTATTTTTAAGGAGTCTCCAACAGAAAACTGCTACCCGAGGGGGAATTTTCAACTTCCAGATTATGCTATATATCTTCCCATCTGAGTTTGATGTACTGGGTTTAGTGTAGAACTTGTAAGCTGATTTAGTAGTGTAATGCCCGTGGGGTTCAGCTAGCCACACCATAGAATCCTTACTATTCCTCTGGATAGGAATGGAGCTTATTTCCTCCATAAACTGCACAACTATATCATTTTCATGATCAAATAGATTCCTCCACCACCTGAGATCCCACTCCCAGCTATTATTATTAAAGTTACCCATGCTAGAGATGAGGGAACTTTGCTGTCTACTAATCTGAAAAAGTTGATTATATTTCTGCTCAAGAGTGTAGTCTGTCCCTAGCCACTTATCTGTCCAAAATTTGATTCTTTCCCCACTCCCAACCTTCCAGGTCAAATGCTGATTGAAAATATTAGGATCCGACTGATGATATAGCTTTCTAATATCCCTCGACCAATGGGAATGACCCCTCTTGTTAGAGCCAAGCTGGAATTCTGACCAATCCCCATATTTAGAATTTAGGACTCTTAACTAAAGTTGCTACCCTAATCAAAAAATGTTGTTGATAAATTACTAGACCAATAGTTGTAGGGCTGGGCAAAGCCTTTCTGCAGCAGCAGCAGCATCCTGTATGCACAAGTGTCTGCTGTGTCTTGGGGCAGGTTCTTCAACACACACAGGCACACACACAGAAACACACACACACAGAAACAAACACACACACACACACACACACACACAGCCATACACACACAGAAACACACACACACACACAGAAACACACACACACACACACACACAGCCATACACACACACACACAGAAACACACACACACACACACACACACACACAGACCCTCATTAGCCCTGTCAGTCCTTCAGCCACTATGTGAAAGAGTAATGGAGCCAAAGGGTCTCCTTGTCTCAACCCTCATGATACACACAGATCCTCATGATACGCACACACACACACATATACCCAACTACAATATTAAACCATAAGCACCCTTCAAACCCAACATTTGAAATTAGTTACATAAACAACTGCTGATGTCTATATTTGTCTGTAATTGAATTTGACCTTTTGTATGTTCTTGTATGTGATCAGTGTAATTTGCTATATAAACAATTGTTGTTCATGGTGAGTGAACCTTAGATTCCCGTTTGAGACTGAATGCAATGACTCTTGCGGACAGTTTGCATTAGCCATTGTATTTAGTCTTGAATTGTCCGTTTGGACAGTTTGGGGAGACTGGTATTTTTTATGTTACATTCATTCGTGAAGGTTATTATTATTTTCATTAGTTTGATTAAATTTCGGTTCACTGCATTTCAAGTTGTTCTCCGAGTGCTTACTTGATTATCGGGAAATTCATTTGACCGATGTCGTGTCGTGTACTTAGAGACCAATGCGAAATGCTGCCGAAATTTAGTCAAATTTTTGTAAATAATGGTAACCTTGACGATTGAAGCTAACATAAAAGACAGTTTTCCTAAATGGGATAGGCCCACACCTATAAATAAAAAAGTGAGATTTTCATGCTTGGAATTGCGTAGATGGATCGAAGTTGGATGAATGAAAGTCGCATGAGCCCAGAATATGAGGATGGCGTCGAACAGTTCTTGCAATTTGCTTCAGAAAGAGGTCGACCGAATGAAGAAGGAAAATATTATTGTCCTTGCATCAACTGTTTGAATGGAAGACGACAATTACTCGATGACATACGGGACCATCTATTGTGTGATGGGATTAAGAAGAATTACACAACGTGGATATGGCATGGTGAAGTGACAGACATGCAGAGTGGGTCCCAATCTGAACCGTTTGATGTAGAAATGGGAGATCAGTTAGAGGACATGATTCGTGACCTTGGACAGGAGTCTTTCCAGCAAGCACACGCCCCTGTGTATGAAGGATTGCAGAGTGATTCTAAGAAGCCTTTGTATGCAGGCTACAAGAATTCCTTAACCCTGTTGTCTACTGTGTTAAGTCTGGTTAATGTGAAGGCCAGGTATGGGTGGAGTGACAAAAGTTTCACCTCACTGCTTCAGGTAGTGCACAATCTGCTTCCAGAGGACAACACATTGCCTAAAAGTTACTATAAGGCGAAAAAGATATTGTGTCTGATGGGTATGGAGTATTAGAAGATTCATGCTTGCCCCTATGATTGCATGCTCTATAGGCATGAATTCCAAGAAATGTCCAAATGCCCTGTCTGTGGGACTTCACGGTACAAAGTGAAGGATGAAGAGGAAAGCAATTCTGATGAAAACTCCAACAAGGGCCCCCCAGCGAAGGTTTTGTGGTATCTTCCAATCATTCCAAGGTTTAAGCGTCTGTTTGCTAACGAGGACGACACAAAAGACCTTACATGGCATGCAAATGGAAGGATTTCTGATGGAATGGTCCGTCATCCGGCTGATTGCTCCCAGTGGAAGAAGATTGATGGTTTGTATCCGGATTTTGGGAATGAGCCAAGAAATCTTAGACTTGGACTAGCCAGTGATGGAATGAATCCATATGGCACCTTAAGCACTCAACACAGTTCATGGCCAGTTCTGCTAGTAATTTACAATTTGCCTCCTTGGTTGTGCATGAAGCGAAAATACATGATGTTGTGTATGATGATATCGGGCCCAAGACAGCCAGGAAATGACATTGACGTTTATCTAAGTCCCTTGGTTGAAGATCTGAGAAAGTTGTGGGATGAGGGGGTTGTAGTGTTTGATGTGTTTCGCAAGGAGACATTTGAAATGCGTGCAATGCTTTTTTGTACCATTAATGACTTTCCAGCATATGGAAATCTCAGCAGTTACAGTGTTAAGGGTCATCATGCATGCCCCATCTGTGAAGAAAATACAAGTTACATACAACTGAAACATGGGAGAAAAACAGTCTACAGTAGGCATCGCCGCTTTCTAACACCCAATCATCCTTACAGACGACTGAGAAAAGCTTTTAATGGAAGTCAAGAGCATGATATTGCGCCGATACCGTTGACTGGTGAGCAGGTATATCAGCGGGTTCAACACCTGAACACTGTATTTGGGAAGACCCAAAAGAAGGATAAAAGTCAGAGTTGCATATGGAAGAAGAGGTCCATTTTCTTTGATCTTCCGTACTGGTGTGATCTTGACGTTAGACATTGTATTGATGTTATGCATGTGGAGAAAAATGTTTGTGACAGTGTGATTGGGACGCTCTTTAACATTCAAGGCAAGACGAAGGTGGCTTGAATACCCGTCAAGATCTAGCTGATATGGGTATAAGATCACAGTTGCATCCAAGGTCTGATGGGAAGAAAATTTACTTGCCCCCAGCCTGCCATACTTTGTCCAAGAAGGAGAAGATAAGTTTTTGTCAGTGTCTTCGTCGGTGAAGGTTCCACAAGGATACTCTTCAAATATTAAGAGCCTTGTGCAGTTGAAGGAGCTTAAGCTTGTAGGGTTAAAGTCTCACGATTGTCACGTGCTCATGCAACAATTGTTAGCCGTGGCTATACGAGACATCTTGCCAAACAAAGTCAGGTTCACGATAACTCGCCTGTGCTTTTTCTTCCATGCTATATGTAGCAAAGTGATTGATCCAGTAATGTTTGATGAGTTGGAAAATGAGGCCGCAATTATACTGTGCCAGTTGGAGATGTATTTTCCCCCTGCTTTCTTTGACATCATGATTCACTTGATTGTGCATCTGGTCAGAGAAATCAAATGTTGTGGTCCTGTTTATCTACGGTGGATGTACCCGGTTGAGCGATACATGAAGATCTTAAAAGGGTATACAAAGAATCTATATCGTCCGGAAGCATCTATTGTTGAGAGGTACATTGCAGAAGAAGCCATTGAATTTTGTTCAGAATACTTAGAGAAGGCTAAAGCTGTTGGGCTTCCTGAGTGTCGCATGATGACAGAGTGGGTGGTAAGGGTTCAAGAGGACTGCAGGTGATCACTCCAAGTGTAGAAGATTTGTTACAAGCTCACTTGTATGTCTTGAACAACAGTAATGAAGTTTTGCCATACATAGTTAAGCATGAAGCTTTAGTCAAACAGAATAATCCGAAAATGTCAAAGAATTGGGCGTTGAAAAAGCATAACAAAACTTTCTGTGATTGGTTTAAAGATACAATCTTTGCAGATGAGAATGCTTCAGAAACATTAAGAAAACTAGCAGATGGGCCTAAAAGAAATGTTATAACCTGGCAAGGATACGACATAAACAGGTATTCATTTTACACAAAAGCACAAGATGACAAAAGTACAATGCAGAACAGCGGGGTCACCCTAAGGGCTGAATCTCAACACTTTGCAAGTGTCAATGACGCCAATCCCTGTGTAGCTTCCATCCCTTACTTTGGGTTCATTGATGAAATTTGGGAGCTTAATTATGTGAAATTTACAGTATGTGTTTTCAAATGTAAATGGGTTGACAGCAACACCGGTGTGCGCACCGATGATATAGGATTTACCCTGGTAGATCTAAAGAAACTTGGTTACCACAATGACCCTTTCATCATGGCAGAACAAGCTAGACAAGTATTTTACGTGCAAGACCCTTGTGATGAAAGGTGGTGCGTGGTTCTGCAGGGCAAAACAGTTGGTGTTAATGTAGAAGATGATGATTCATACATGGACACCTATGTTAGTCCTTTGACCGCTCAAATCACTGTAACGTTGTCGGAGAGAAGAAGCTGACGACGTTCATGCAAATCGAAATGATCATGATGAAGGAGAATTGATTAACATCGGCTAATGTAATTTTCTGCAGAGACAGAGGTCACCAAACCTAGTAAGTGACAACTACATTTTTCTCTATTGAGGCATCGGTTTTTTGTTTCAATTTGCCTCCTTAGGACTTCATCCAGCTCATGTTTGTCGCCAGTTTCATCATCCACCACCCTTTTCTTCTCTGGCTTCTCACGTTCATTGTTGTTAAACCCATATTTATGCTCTCTTCCCTTCATGTCTTGTTTTATCACAACTTTAGTTGAATCTCCCATCTTCAGCATAGTTGAATCTCCTGTCTCATTGTCCAATGCACACTTTGATGGCCTGTATCTCTTTTCTTCGTATGTTCTAGTGCTTCAGCTTCAGAATGCATAAAGCAATCAGAATTTTCCAGTGATCACCAAAGGCTTCTGCATCAGCATTGACACTCTCCACCCTCTTTGGTTTATGCTTCTGTGTTTTCTTCCGTGCCTCCTCGTTATAAATCTCAGCTTTATTCGAGGTTGCACTAGAACGATCACCACCAATCTGTGCTTCTTCCTCGTCTATCAGGTCAATATCTTTCCTTTCAACTTTTGTTTTGTAAATTACAGTGTAGTTTTCAAAAGCAAAGGTGAAACGAAAGATATTGAGCTGGTAGAGGAGGAACAGGCACGGATTGGTGCTGATCCTTCTAGTGGGACCTCCAATAAATCTGAGAATTATAAGGAGGAAGCATGGAAGAAAACACAGAAGCATAAACCAAAGAGGGTGGAGAGTGTCAACGCTGATGCAGAAGCCTTTGGTGATGACTGGAAAATTCTGATTGCTCTATGCATTGTGAAGCTGAAGCAGTAGAACATACGAAGAAAAGAGATACAGGCCATCAAAATGTGGCATTGGACAATAAGACAGGAGATTCAACTATGCTGAAGATGGGAGATTCAGCTAAAGTTGTGATAAAACAAGACATGAAGGGAAGAAGGCATAAATATGGGTTTAACAACAATGAACGTGAGAAGGCACAGAAGAAAAGGGTGGTGGATGATGAAACTGCCGACAAACATCAGCTGGATGAAGTCCTATGAAGATCCTCCTCATTCTCAAAGAGGGGAACGAGCAACAATTTGAAGGTTGTATATTCAGGAACTAAAGAATTCAAAATAGCTAGTAATAAGAGGGATTTGTTTTTGGGATTTTCTGAGCACCAAGAGCGGCTACGCAAGAAGTTTGCACTTGAGGAGGGAAGGATATTTGCAGCTAATGAACAAGTTTCTTAACTATTTGTCCTTAAGATTTTACTGTTTCTTTTTGCTAATATGTAAATATAAATGGTATAAGGGTATGGCGTAAAAACATGGTCTATATTTACTTCTAAGATTGTTAGGGGTAAAAATGACCATGTCCCTATGGCATAGCCTTATATTATTTATATTTACATATAAGAAAAAAAACAGTAAAATCTGAAGGACAAATAGTTAAGAAAGTTGTTCATTAGCTGCAAATATCCTTCCCTCCTCAAGTGCAAGCTTCTTGCGTAGCCGCTCTTGGTGCTCAGAAAATCCCAAAAACAAATCCCTCTTATTACTAGCTATTTTGAATTCTTTAGTTCCTGAATGTACAACCTTCAAATTGTTGCTCGTTCCCCTCTTTCTTTTCTGCAAAAAAGAAAATCAAATGCTGTCAAAACATGGATGAAGTCTAAGAAATCAATATCAAAGAAAACATGGATGAAATCACAATTAAAAAGCACAACTACCTATCTTTCAGAGTCCTTTGGTTAATTTGTCTTGTCTCCTTATGTGGTGGGGTTTTGTTTAATAATTTATACTTTTGCCTTCCAAAAAAAACTTATCACTAATCCTCTTTTCATTAATCCAATTTTGTATGTTATTGTATAAAAGATCATGGGTTCTCCACCTGCCTCCACTACTCCTCCTCCTCCTCCTCCTCCTTCTCCTCCTCTCCTCCTCCTACTTCGGACGCATCGGCTTCGACGTCTGCCGTGAAGCGGACACGCAAAGCCTCACGCCTACGATCGTTGTCCACTAGACCACCTGGTGTTGAGAGACCAGTGGTGCATGTTGATCCTGCTACAGGGAAGGCCGACGGTCCCCACAAGAAGAAATTAAGAACATATTTGGGGATTGTGGCACGTGATAAGGTGGACATCACCTACGAGAACTGGAAGGAGGTCCCTACTGCTCAGAAGGACCTGATTTGGGAGGATATTCAGGTATTTCTCTTTTCTTATTTGATTGTGTGTAATTAATAGCCAAAAAATTTCATTATTGTAACAAATAAACTTTGTTTCATGTTGTCAGGCGGAATTTGATATCCCAGAGGCTTCTGACAGTAGGACGAAAAGGAAGTTACTACAGACCGTGGGGGAGAGATGGAGGCAGTTTAAATCAGACCTCACGAGGAAATGGGCCCTTGCAGCCGATCAGGACGGTGTCGAGGACACTGTCTGTGACAAATACGGCATCAGCAAGGAAAAGTGGGCCCAGTTTTGCCAGACTCGCAGAGACCCTTCTTGGGAGGTATGTTCCTTTGCCATTTAAGTTGTTTTTCATATTAAACATGATGTTGTTATACTTCATTCTACCCATTTCAAACATTATTGTTTAATTTTTTCAGGATGTGCGCATGAAGGCACAGCCATCCAGAAGCAGAATACTGCCCCCCACGTTTTGTCTCGTGGGGGTTATGATTATTTGGAGCAGAAGCTCCTGGCTGAGAAGACCAAGAAGAAGCTGTAGGAAGCTGCACAGTCAGGAAGCGTTGATGGCGTCATCGACCCTCCATCCCCGGTCAGACGCCACGTGAAGTGGAAGATGGCCCGCACGAAGAAGACAGGGGAGATGACGACTGAGGCCGCAAAGGAAATCGCTGAGAAGATTGTAAGTCATTTTCAACTAACCATTACAATTATGTTTGAATATTTTGAGAATGCCATGTACCACTGTGTGTTTTCTGTGCAGGATTCGTTTGAGGAGCAGGCCACACAGGGATCGTTCGTCCCCCATGGACGTCAGGATGTTCTGGCCGCTGCTATTGGACGTCCAGAGCACCCTGGACGTGTCCGTGCTGCTGGAGCTGGTGTCACCATCAAGCAATACTTTGGATCGGCTCCACGGACGTCCCGCAGCGCTTCCTCCCTGCCTCCTGACGAATTACAGCAGCTGACCAGCAGATCAGGGACCAGCTAGAGGAGTCCATCACAGAGAAAGTGACGAGGCAGGTCATGGCATCCTTCAGCCAGCTTCAGTCGCAGATGCAATCTCAGGATTGCAGCCTCCTGAGCCTCTGGTTGGTCCTGGTCCCTCCGGTCCTCGAGTGAGCACAAAGGGGAGTTGTGTTGATCCCTCAGGAAACGATCCTGAGACAGGTGACTCTGACAGGTGCGGCTTGTACATAGAAGCAGATCCTGCCCGCCTGGTTGCCATGGGGAGAGTTTATGAGGGATCACTTTGTTCATAACACTCCTTTGTTGCCTGGCCAAGTAAAGGTGAGTGTGGAGGAGGTTAAGATGCAGATGCTCCAGTTCCTGTACCCACTGATGAGGTTTCCTTAGTGGGGCAGGCACTTCACACCTTCCTTGCTTGGCCGACACATCTGTCAAGTCTTTATCACACAGGTACTTATTGTCCTTACTATATGTTTCTTCTTTTAAATTAATTCATTAAGGTGCTAAATTGGCTATTTAACTTTGTTTCATGAACAGGTAGCTGTGTCTCCGCCAAAACCACCTCCGAAGCCCGATCCGGAGGTCGATGATCCGCTTTATCTGATGACATTGACCATCCCAGAGCTTTTCTTGAGGCCTTATCAGGTTAGATGGGATGCCACCGTGTTCGGGGTCGTTAATCCAGATTTCCCCCTGTACATAAAGCACGAAGACCTCTCCGAAATCGCACACGGTGGTCAATGTCTCAGCATATCAGTGTTACAGTTGTGGATTCTGTAAGTCTTTATATAAAAGGCTTTTATTTACCTAAGTTATGGCTTTCAATTCATAAATATTTAACTTTGACTTAACATAAACAGGCATCTCACTGAAACATGTATGCGAGCGGGGAATTCTGATATCTATGGATTCCTCGAGCCTCAGTCCATTCAGAGGTCTGGCAATCGCAGTTTGAATCTGAAAGTTACATAAAGAGTTGGATGCAGAGTTCACAACGCGATGTGTATCTTGGAGCCTACCTAAATGGGTAAGTCACAAAATAACAAAATTTAATTAATGTTTACTAATGTACTAACCCATTTTAGGTTCCACTGCAGCGGACATTGGCAGATGGTGGTCATCCTGCCCAAGGAACACTTAGTTGTCTGGTTTTGTTCATTGCATAACAGGCCAGACAACTACCTTAAGGGGATTATTAATAGGTTAGTGTTCTTTTCAATACATTTGCATTGTAATACCTCAACGTACAACACCAGTTTTTAATTGTTACTCATATGGAACAGTGCTATCAAGGGTCTTGATGATGCTCCACAGCCTAAATCAAAGGCTCCTGCTAGGTGGATTGTCGTCAAGGTACGTCATTTACATAAAACTTCCACTTATATATATTTCTTTATGTGTCTGTACACTAGTTGTTTAATTAATATCCAAATTTCATTATGTATTTAGTGTAATAGACAAAAAGGAACTACTGAGTGCGGCTACTATGTCATGCACTGGATGTCCACCATCATTTTAGGAACTTTTAGAAATAATTGGGAAGCGGTAAGTTTATTTCAAAGAAAATCGATTTATTTATAATTTGTATTACATTATTAACTTAATATGATTTATTTAATCATGCAGTATTTTAACGACCCTAGACCATTGGAGCCTGAGAGATTAAAAGCATTGCGGATCCAGTGGGCACAGTTTTATCTCCGAGTTAGAGATCAGGCCTAGGATTTAGGGACATTTTTTAACATTTTTACATTTTTTACATTTTCTATGTAACATGAACATTGAATTCATTTGTTGATTGTTCTTTATAATATATAAATCAATTATTTGATGTTTATTATCATTAAAACTGCTTGAAAGCAGAATAAAATGTTTATTTGCTGTGAATTGGGCCTCCTGAAATTGCATTTGACAGGTACAATTTTGGGTTTACTGTAAAAACAGAAAGTATATATAAAAAAAATATTGAAAACAACATCGGTTATTAACAAAAACCGATGTTAATATCATAACCAACATCGGTTATAATAGAAAACCGATGTTAACGTTTGTATATTAACATCGGTTTTTTTGTATATAACCGATGTCAGCGTTTGTATTTTAACATCGGTTATCTGTGGATAACCGATGTCAACTATTGTACATTAATATCGGTTAATTATAAATAACCGATGTGAATATTTGAATAGTAACATCGGTTATTTATAATTAACCGATGTTATACACAAAGAACTACACCAAATAAGTGTAAGCATCATCAACATTGACATCGGTTTTCTAGAAAAACGGATGTTAAGGGCATACATTAACATCGGTTATTCTAGAAAACTGATGTTAAACTAACATATTAACATCGATTTTACTAGAAAACCGATGTCAACGTTCATCATGCCTACACTTTTTTTGCTGTTGTTCATTGTGTTTAACATCGAGTATTTGGAGAACCGATGTTGTCATATGTATGTTAACATCGGTTCTCCAAAACCGATGTTAACATTCATACATTCAACATCGTCACTTTCAACATCAGTTTTAGAACCGATGTAGAATGTTCTAAATAACCGATGTTGAAAGTATATTTTCTAGTAGTGAGATTTGCTATTTGCTTCCCGATAGCTAGACATGGGTTAGAGCAGTGTTCCAAATCTGACAGAGTTAACCATACCAGTTTGGGGAAAAAAAAGTACTCTTCATTAAGATTATCGGACTAAAATTAGTGAATTTTTAAAATTGAGAGACTAAATGTGTTTTTGTTTTAAAATATAGGAATCAAAATTATGGATAGTAAAAAATAGAGGGATTAAAATTATATTTTAATCTTATATTTATTTTATCCTCATATATTCAATAATCAAGATGTAATATCAAATAATTAAAGTATATAACTAAATACTAGTAAAAGCAATATCAACATTTTTTTAATGTCAATCTAGCATCAACATTTTTGAATTGTTTTGATTACTATTTTCGGTTATTATTGGGAAAAAATAACCAATATTATAAAAAGATAATGATTCAGGATAAAGTTCTTTAAAACATATAAAATAATTCCTGTTTTTTATTTTATCATGAGCAAATTAACTAGATTAATCTTGGTGATATTAATTTGATTTGCATTATATAAAAAGAACAATTAAATAGATTGATATGAATTAGTTTTACTCCTAAACTCCCATGAAATAGACCATGTGCCTAGATTTACTTTATATTATAAAATTGTTGATGTTTTAAAAATTATATTATTAAATGAATATTTATCTAATTATATTAATAACTATTCTATTAAATGAAAATATATTAATTATAAAAGCATTAATAATTTGACATGTACAGATAAAATGTTGAATAAATAGTCTAGCAAGAACACATAAAGAAATATAACTCAGTAAGTTAAATAAGATATGCGAGTATTATAAATTTTTTGATATGGTATTTAATTTCTATGGATTAAAAAATCAAATAAAATTATTTTTAATTTAGTATTTACTGTTGCAAGCGTACGTTACGTTCACGTTGCACGTTCTTTTTATATTTTATTATTTTGGAAAATTTAGTTATTTCTGAATCTGGTCCATTTTCCATCCACTTTCAACCCATATCTTTGCAAATATATTTGCAACCACCTTCAGTAACAAATCACGTACCCATCCTTTATCTCACGTACTGATAACTTCCTATCTCACATTCTGATAACAAGTTGAGTTCTATGATGGACAGACTCTATAAATAGAATGGGGTGCTCTCAGTTTTGTATCACCAAACCCACTTCTCTATTAAAAAAAATTAAACCATCTATTCAGAGTGAGTAAAGGTCTGGAAGAACAAAACTGTCTTTCAGGTTCGTGTGTGCGCCGCTTCACGTTCAATTTGCAATGGCTAGAGGTACGCTCGTAATATTTTTAATTTCCGCTGTTTGATCTGAATATGCCATTTAAATTGATTTGCATGTTTAGATCAGTATATGTATATTTTTACATTTGGTATCAGAGCACATTTGCATTATTAAGTATGTTTATGCAAGGATTATTTTTGAATGTTAAGTGATTAATATAATTTTATTAAATTAGAGAATAGCCACAACATCTTTAATTGAGTAAAATTATATGCTAAATTTATAATCACATTAGAAATATTAATTGTGATTAATCATATGTAATGTGATGAAATCTACCCACAGGAATTTTGTTATATTTGTTTGATTAATTAAGATAAAATATTAAATTATATTTCTTAATTTACCCACAGGAATTAAGGAAAAGAACATGATTTAATAGTTTTATCATAAAGTTGCATGAGGAATCTAATTGAGTAGGACTTTAGCCCGTATGCAAGTTTTGTGTCACTAGATTCATATATTGAGACATGATTTGCATTAGCAAAACATGACATTTGTTTAGTCTCAATTTTCTTAATGAGCATGTGTGTTTGTTTGCAGTTTCACAATCTATGAATATTTCTTGTGACCTTCCCATTTTGGAAGGTGATAATTATAAGGTTTGGAAGGAAAGAGTTCTCCTTCATTTGGGCTGGATGGATATTGACTATGTTATAAGGAAGGATGAGCCATCGACTATTACTGAAACTAGCAAACCTGATGTTGTTGATCTTTATGAAAAGTGGGAGAGATCTAATCGTCTCTCCGTTATGTTCATAAAAACCAACATATCCGCTAGTATCCAGGGTTCAGTTGACCAGCATGATAAGGTCAGAGATCTGTTGAAAGCCATTGATGAACAGTTTACGACCTCTGAGAAGTCGCTTGCTAGCACACTCATTATGCAATTCTCTTCCATTAAGCTTACTGGAACGAGAGGTATGCGTGAACATATCATGCGCTTAAGGGACATAATGGCTCAGTTGAAAACCCTGGAAGTTACCACGTCTGAATCCTTCCTGGTACATTTCATTTTGTGCACCCTACCTCAACAGTATACACCCTTCAAAATCTCCTACAACACACATAAGGATAAATGGTCTATTAATGAATTGATGACCATGTGTGTTCAAGAAGAGGAGAGATTGATAATGGAAGAGGGTGAGAAGGTAAATTTGGCTACTTCTACTTCTGGAAAGGATAGGAAGAAGTCTGTAGGCACCAATAAAGGAAGGATTCCGACTCAACTAACAATTAAAAAGGAGTCAAAGTGTTTCTTCTATAAAAAGAAAGGACACATGAACAAGGACTGCCCCAAATTTAAAAGTTGGTTTGAGAAGAAAGGTACACCATTTACTTTCGTTTGTTATGAATCTAATATGATTAATGTGAATCATAATACATGGTGGATTGACTCTGGTTCTACAATCCATGTTTCTAATACCTTGTAGGGTATGGAAAGCCTAAGGAAGCCAGTGGGAAGTGAGCAGTGCATCTACTCAGGGAGTAGGAAGAGCTCGCATGTAGAGGCCATTGGAACGTGCATCTTAGTTTTAAGTAGTGGCTTTAAATTACATTTGGAGAAAGTTTTTTATGTTCCTAGTTTCTATAAAAACTTAATTTCTGTTTCTAAACTTGCACCTTTGGGATTTTATTTTAATTTTACAGACTTTGGTTTTAATTTACTAAATAAATCTGAAATTATTGGTTGTGGTCAATTGGTTGATGGTCTTTATTCGATTGAATTGAAAAACGACGCTACTTCTATGCACGTTTCTGTTGGGTTAAAACGGTGTATTGTGAATGAAGAATCCTCTATGTTGTGGCACCGGAGATTAGGACATATCTCTATTGAGAGAATCAAGTGATTAGTAAATGAAGAAGTACTTAGTACTTTGGATTTCACTGATTTTGAGACTTGTGTAGATTGCATTAAGGGTAAACAAACTAACAAGTCTAAAAAGGGTGCAAAGAGGAGTTCTAATTTATTAGAAATCATACATACAGACATATGTTGTCCAGACATGGATGCAAATAGTCTAAAATACTTCATAACCTTTATAGATGATTATTCACGATATATGTATCTCTACTTACTTCATTCTAAGAATGAAGCTTTAGATGCTTTTAAAGTTTTTAAGGCTGAAGTTGAGAAACAATGTGGAAAACAAATTAAGATCGTGAGATCAGATAGAGGTGGGGAGTACTATGGTAGATACACAGAGGATGGACAAGCACCAGCTTCATTTGCGAAATTTCTTCAAGAACATGAGATTGTTGCCCAATACACTATGCCTGGTTCTCCGGATCAGAATGGTGTGGTAGAACGAAGAAATCGAACCTTATTAGACATGGTAAGAAGCATGAGGAGTAATGTAAAGCTTCCTCAATTTTTGTGGATTGATGCTCTTAAGACGACTGCATATATATTAAACCGAGTTCCAACCAAGGCTGTCTCAAAGACACCTTTTGAGTTATTCAAGGGTTGGAAACCAAGTTTGCGACATATACACGTTTGGGATGCCCGTCTGAAGTAAGAATTTAGAATCCACAAGAGAAGAAACTAGACCCTAAGACTATTACTGGGTATTTCATTGGATATGCTGAAAGGTCTAAAGGGTATAAGTTCTATTGTCCATCCCACAACACTAGGATTGTGGAATCAAGGAATGCAAAGTTTCTTGAAAATGACTTGATCAGTGGGAGTGATCAATTTCAGAACATTTCTTATGAAAGGGATCACTATGAAGTTGAACCTTCTGGGACAAGTAATAGGTTGGTAGTCATTCCCACCCCTCAAGTTAAAATGGGTGTTAGACAACCAGTGATTGAAGTTCCACAAGCTGTTGAAAGTGATCATGTAGATCAAGTTGTTTGTGAGGAACAACATGATGATATTGAACAAACTGGTGAAGAACCAGTTGAACAAGTTCCTCAGCAAGATGACCAAACAACATTAAGAAGATCTACTGGAGTAAAAAAGACAGCAATTCCTAGTGATTATGTAGTGTACCTACAAGAATCAGACTACAACATTGGAGCCGAAAATGATCCTGAGACGTTTTCACAAGCCATGAGTTCTAAGGAATCAAATTTGTGGTATAATGCTATGAGAGATGAGATGGATTCTATGGCATCTAACCAAGTTTGGGATCTCGTTGAAATGCCTGTTGGTGTAAAAGCCATCGGATGTAGATGGGTCTTCAAAACAAAGAAAGACTCAGAAGGCAACATTGAGAGACATAAGGCAAGACTTGTTGCTAAAGGATTCACTCAAAGAGAAGGAATCGATTACAGAGAGACCTTTTCCCCTGTATCTAAGAAAGACTCTCTTCGAGTAATTCTGGCATTAGTAGCTCATTTTGATCTTGAGCTGCATCAAATGAATGTGAAAACGGCGTTCCTGAATGGTGATCTAGAAGACGAGGTTTACATGAAACAACTTGAGGGATTCTTATCTAGTGTTGGTGAGCACTTAGTCTGCAAGCTTAATAAGTCCATCTATGGATTGAAACAAGCCTCCCGTTAGTGGTATTTAAAATTTCATGAGGTCATTTCTTCATTTAGCTTTGAAGAGAATGTCATCGATCACTGTATATACCAGAAGGTTAGTGGGAGTAAGATTTGTTTCCTTGTATTATACGTAGATGATATTCTGCTTGCGACTAATGATAAGGGTATGCTATATGAGGTGAAACAATTTCTCTCAAAGAACCTTGATATGAAGGATATGGGAGAGGCATCTTATGTCATAGGCATAAAGATCCATAGAGAAAGATCTCGAGGCATTTTAGGCTTGTCTCAAGAAACCTATATCAACAAAGTTTTAGAGAGATTTAATATGAGAGATTGTTCACCAAGTGTAGCTCCCATTGTGAAGGGTGACAAACTTGCTTTGAGTCAATGCCCCAAAAATGATTTTGAGCGGGAACACATGAAAAATATTCCATATGCTTCAGCAGTTGGAAGCCTTATGTATGCTCAGGTTTGCACTAGACCTGATATTGCATTCGCTGTTGGAGTCTTGGGAAGATATCAAAGTAATCCAGGTATTGACCACTGGAAAGCTGCAAAGAAAGTGATGAGATACCTTCAAGGAACAAAGGATTACATGCTCATGTACAGACAAACTGATTGTCTGGAAGTGATTGGCTACTCCGACTCAGACTTTGCTGGTTGCGTTGATTCACGAAGATCAACATCTGGTTATATTTTTATGTTAGCTAGTGGAGCTGTATCTTGGAGAAGTGCCAAGCAAACCTTAACTGCTACTTCCACTATGGAGGCTGAGTTCGTTTCTTGTTTTGAGGCTACCACGGATGGTGTATGGTTGAAGAGTTTCATATCTGGCCTTAGAGTTGTGGACTCTATTGCTAGGCCATTAAAGTTGTATTGTGACAACTTTGTTGCGGTGTTTATGGCTAAAAATAACAAAAGTGGAAGTCAAAGTATGCACATCGACATCAAGTACTTAGCCATAAGAGAACGTGTTAAAGAAAAGAAAGTGGTCATTGAACACGTCAACACTGAGTTGATGATTGCTGATCCTTTAACTAAAGGCATGCCACCAAAGAATTTTAAGGATCATGTAGTACGAATAGGACTTGGTTCCATGATGTAATTTCATTGTACGCACATTTGTTATTTTCAATGAAACTCTTATTCAGTTAGATATTTTCTCATATGGTTTTGTGCACATATTTATTTATTTTGAGAAAAATCATTCGGTTTAGATATAAAATAAACATATGGTTTATTCATTAAGTTGAGAGCTAGTGTTGAGAGACTTGATATATTGTGGTACATGAAAGATACTACTCATCATCAGAGGATCTATCGCCATGACTCATATATTATGTTTCTTGTTATGGTTGATGTTGGGTTAAATGGACCAAGTGGGAGAATGTTGGAAGCGCACGTTACGTTCACGTTGCACATTCTTTTTATATTTTATTATTTTGGAAAATTTAGTTATTTTTGAATCTGATCCATTTTCCATACACATTCAACCCATATCTTTGCAAATATATTTGCAACCACCTTCAGTAACAAATCACGTACTCATCCTTTATCTCACGTACTGATAACTTCTTATTTCACGTTCTGATAACAAGTTGAGTTCTGTGATGGACAGACTCTATAAATAGGATGGGGTGCTCTCAGTTTTGTATCATCAAACCCATTTCTCTATTCAGAAAAATTACACCATCTATTCAGAGTAAGGGTCTAAAAGAATAAAACTGTCTTTCAGGTTTGTGTGTGTGTCATTTCGCGTTCAATTTGCAATGGCTGGAGGTACGCTCGTAATATTTTTAATTTACGTTGTTTGATCTGAATATGTCATTTAAATTGATTTGCATATTTAAATCAGTATATATATATTTTTACATTTATAACTTATTATTTTCATTTAATAGATAAATAACAAGAAAATGTACTAATACGAGTATTTAGTACTTACCAAAGGAGGAACAAAAAACATAGCTCCTGCAATTTGTGCAGGCCAATGACCATCACTAGTCTGTAATGCACATAGATAATGTGCGGCCCTTGTCATCGTGGCTGTGACTTTTTCGTATGTAATTTCCTCTCCATCTTCTATCTTCACACTAGATATTGTTTCTTTGAAGTTATTTTCTCTCAGAATCTACACGAGGCAGGAAACATTAATCAGTGGAAAAAAAGTTATAAAAATGAGAAAAATAATAGCACAATGCAATATAATAATAATAATAATAATAATAATAATAATAATAATAATAATTTAATCGTAAATATTAATCATATTTAATTTTACAATTGACCTTTATTATTTTATGGTTCATAATAAAAAGATTATACATGATTATAAAGTTACATTTTAAATTATGAAAAACTTTATGAACTTGATTTATTTAACAAAAATTCTCCATAATTAAGAGTTGAATTGTTATTGAATAATAATACATGATTATTTATTTCTTAAAAAAGCAAATGCCTCTCCTTGTGTATGAGCATATATTATTTATTATTAAATATGGTATTTATGATAATAATATTTTTTTTCTAATCTTCTGGTTTAAATAAAAAAAGAAAGTCTGACTTAAATTTGACTGAAAGATAAATAAAATATGATAAAAAATAACTATTCTCATCAAAAATAGAACTCAGATAATTATTATTCAAATAATTATTCTCATCTAGGATCGAATTCAGATAATTATTATCCAAATATTTTAACTTTAACTCTAACGTATTAATAATTTGTATCCAATTGGTTGATTAAGCTTCTTGTTGTTTCGGATACGTATATATATGGTTTGATGCAAGTATGTCACAATCCTTAATCAAAAAGGAAAAAGAAAGTCTGATGTAAATTAAATGCAAACTTCAAATAAAGTGATTAGTACCTGAAAGCGCCAAAGGAGGTCACCACAGGCCTTGAACTTGAAACGGTTGTTATAGAAATTTTGACGAGCTGCTTCAACTTGAGCTCGTTCCTCTGGAGTTCCTGCCTCAGGATCAAATTCCCATGTCTGTCTTCCTACAAAATTGTTTGTGCTGAAAATGTATGGATCTTTTCCACCATCTGCTATCTTCAGCCTCCACATTTTGTTGCTCTCTCTAAATTTATTTTAGGAAAAAAATATATGATCACCCCAAATAAATGTTGATTAACACCTAGAGAAAGAAATTATAAGTATGATAGTTGATATAATAATGTAGTAAGAGAAAGATATATTAAAAAAAAAAAAAAAAGAGGCGTTGATGGAATTTTCAAAATAAGGGTGTTAAAAAATATCATTGTTTTTTATTTAAAAAAGAGGTGTTAATGAAATTTTTATCAAACTTATGATTTTTATTTAAAATTTATATTGATGAATCTGTACGTCCAATAATTTATATAATTTTATGAAAGAATAAAAGGGGAATCATACTGTTGTGTTAATTATACCCACAATTATGTTGGGTGCGCGAAGTAATAGTCCTCTTGATAACATAAACCGTGAATTAGATTTTTTTTCTTTTTATCAGCCCGCAAATTGGTTCGTACTTACGGTCGGTTGTTTCGAAATTCAAATTTGTTTGTATAGATTAGTTTTCTTTTCGTGGGAAAAAGTTTCACAATAACTAAAATTTTAATTTAAAAAATCACTTATAAAATTAAGTTATTTTATATTTTTATAGTAACTAAAAAAATATTATTATTGAAGTGTGATTGAAAAACTATATCAATGAACATATTTTAATAATTATTTATAATCTTTTATACTATTTGACTGTGTAATTTATAAGATAAAGAATATTAGCAGAATATTGATTTATATGATAGAATCTACTAATAAATTTAAATAGTGTACCAAAACGTAATGCCTATGTATCCTTAGTGTAGCAATTCTTTGAAACATCCCAGTACCGCGTAGCCGTATCACTTATCGGAGCGTATTAGATAGTTAATTAACCCGAACATATAAATTCACATTCTAAATAAATATATTTCATGCGGACTGAAGAAATTAACCAACGTTTGTCAGAGTTTTGTATCGAGTATTAAACAAACTCACACCAAACCTGTTTCATGCGAGATGACTAGACAGTAGTTGTACCATTCGTGCTGACTAGTAGCATCAAAACCCTAGCCATGGAGAAAAAACAGAGGAGTAAGAGAGAGTGGCACCAGAATCCAGATCCAATGATGGTGCCGTGCCTTTATTTGAGAGTGTGGACTATGAGTGGTCCCTTTGGGCAGTGCAAAGAATATTTTATTATTTAGCTGTGACCCTCCGATGGCACGGGTAGAATTTAATATTCAAAATATATAAACATAAGTCTAAATAAATTCCTAAAATATATAAACATAAGTCAATTGAGACAATTAATTTTTCGTTTTTTAGCGATACATTATCAAGGAAGGAATGCTAATTTTAGAATTAAAACGTGGTAACATTGTTCTCTTGTCAATATTTTAGGAATTTATTTAGACTTATGTTTATATATTTTGAATATTAAATTCTACCCGTGTCATCTGAGGGTCACCAGCTAAATAATAAAATATTCTTTGCACTGCACAAAGGGACCACTCATAGTCCACACTCTCAAATAAAGGCACGGCACCATCATTGGATCTGGATTCTGGTACTACTCTCTCTTACTCCTCTGTTTTTTCTCCATGGCTAGGGTTTTGAAGCTACTAGTAAGCACGAATGGTACAACTACTGTCTAGTCATCTCGCATGAAACAGGTTTGGTGTGTGTTTGTGTGAGTTTGTTTAGAGTGGAGAGTGTGGTTTAGCTGCTACTTCAATACTCAATACAAAATATTTTCTCCATCTAAAAAGTTACAAAGGTCCTAGTGAAGAATACAAAAAATTCGATCGAGGAAGAATCATGAAGTCATTGGTTATCATTAGATTCAGATAATTTAACGTAATGTGTTCTTGGTGATTATTGGAATTTAATCTGGCTGCCTAGGAACAAGTTGATTTTTGAAGATTATCAATTTTCTGTAATAGAGGTTATTAGTAAGATTAAGTTTCTTATGTATAGACAAGCGCACTTGCATTTATTTTAGGATCTTGATATAGGTCTTCTTATATTAGGAAGACTTTTAATTTTCTCTAATTGCGGGGTATGCCCCGTTTATTGTTGTATCATTTTGGGTTTAATATAATTTACATTTAAAAAAAAAAAGCTTTAACCCGATCCTTGTTTGTAGATATCTATACCATTCACATTATATTGAAACATATCAATCCATTAACATGCAAATAAATATTTTAACAACACTATCATATTGACTTAATTATATTATATCGTTTTTTTGGCTGAATGGGAATTATATTATATCCATTCAACGATAAATAAACTGTAATAAACATTAATATTTACTATATTATAATTAATTTAATTTAGTATATTAAAATTAATTATAAACCTAATGGGATAAGAATTTATTGTTATTGTATATTAAAATTAATTATAATATTTTAACAAATATTATAATTAATTTCTTATATATAATGGACTAATAATATTGCTTGTATTTTTTATGAGTTAAATAAATAAATTTTATTCAAGTGAGGTATAAGTAAAGGTGTTGGAATTTTTAGAGATCCTTATAAAATACCAATAATCACCAAGAACATATTACGTTAGATTATCTGAATCTAACGGTAACCAGTAGCTTCATGGTTTTTCCTCGATCGAAATCTCTGTATTTCTCACTAGGACCTCCGTAACTCTTTAGATGGGGAGAATAAAAACTATGTATGACGACTCGATATATTGGAGACCATAACATTCTTATAGCGTGTTAACCTAATAGAGTTCTCATTATCCCCTAATGGACCAACAGTGACATCTGTTTATTTAAGTTTATATCATCTGATTTAGTTGTCTAACAGACTCACTTACTTTAATCACATAAAATAAAATTTACTAATAATAAATAACTAATATAATTATCTTATAATATTAACCCACATTAATTATTAGAATAGAAAATTCCAACACAAGGGTACCTAAGCTTTTTACATAATATTCGGTTGTTGCATAAAATACTACCAACAACAAAGTATACAACATATAAAAACCAGAAAGAAAAAAAACCCTACATACAAAGTTAACCCTTTACATTAAAAGTGTCCCATGTACTCAACATCTACTCTAATGCAATGGTACTAACACCGATCCATCATAAGTTGCATTTTATGAACACACCTAAAACTCGTAATTAACAATAAGCAAAATACCTATGTCCTTATGTGTATACTCACCCTGTACACATCAAAACCCTCCTAAATTATTTTGCACACAATACCATACCAAAACTATGCCCCCGTACATGCAATTCCCTTGGTCAATAGCTCAATAAAGTACTCGTGGTGCACGCCACCAGAAAATTCAAACTCAAATGCTCCCTCATTAATTAGCAAAGGGAAAAATTATAGATAAACACCAATGTGCTAATAAATACCTAGTGAGAGAGATGAAAGTGAAAAAAAAAATATAGGCTTTATAAATAATATGATTTGATAATTGACACATGGAAAGAGATAGAGAGATAGAGATACTTGAGATGTGTTTGTTAGAGAATCTTTAATGGTAGATTTCAAATTAAAATCTTAGACCACTTTTTGGTACACCCTACAACGTCATGTAGGATTGAAGATCTCTCAAGATTTTTCTCATGTTTTCCTTTAGTGGTAGATCTCATTTTGGGATCTTAGATAACTTTTCAACTTTTAAATATTTATTAAAGTAAATATAATTAATTAAATAATTAAATTTAATGAAACATAGAAGAAAAAAATTTATAAATATTAATAAATAGAAAAATGAACATAAATTTAATTTTTATTTATGATTAAATGTTAAACAGATGAAAAATACATAATTTGGTAATAAAAAAATGCAACACATTAATGTCAAAGAAAAATCAAATTTCATTATTGTTGTGACCGTAACGTTTCTAAATATGTTCCACTAAATTTGTTTAAAATTGTTGATGAATTTCTCTTGTATGCATAACACGTCTTGTTTGCAAGTATGTAACAAAGTTATGAGGAACACCACGAGATTCTTCAACATTTGGAATTTCATTATATACATGATCATAATCAACATCAACATTATCACTGAATGTATCTTGTTCGTCTTCGACAATCATGTTATGCAATATAATGCATGTCAACATTATATCCTTCATTGTATCCATGTTTCAGGCACATGATGGACCACATATAAATGCGAATTGAAATTTGAGCACACTAAATGCTTGTTCCACATTCTTTCTTGTTGCTTCTTGACATTTTGCAAATAATTTTCTTCTGGGGCCTTATGGCATTTGTATGGTCTTCACAAATGTGGCCCAATCAAGATAAATACCATCTACAAGATAGTACCCAATAATATATGAAGCTCCATTAATTATAAATTGTACTAGAGGAGCTCGACCATACAAAACGTCATCAAACACAGACGATTGGTTTAACACATTAATGTCATTGTTTGAACCTACAACTTCAAAATATGCATGTCAAATCCACAAGTCTTGTGAAGCGACAACTTCAAGTATTATTGTGGGATTGCAATGATCACCTCTACGATATTGGCTTTGTCATGCAACTGGACAATTTTTTCACTCCCAATGCATGCAATCAATAGAACCTAACATACTTGGAAATCTTTGTGCATCTCCAATTTATAGTAGGCAATTGGTGTCATTGTTGTTGGGTCTTCTCAAGTACTCTTGTTCAAATATCTCATTAACACCTCTTACAAATTTTTATAAGCATTAAGTTGTAGTGTATTTGTCAATTCTAACGTACTTATCCACACAATCAGTAGGTAATTCGTATGACAGTATACGAATAGTTACAATGCACTTCTACAATGGCGAGAGACCCATTCTACCAACAACATCAGGTCTCATTTGGAAATACTCATCATGATTACTAATAGCATTGACAATTCGAATGAACAATATTTACCGCATTCGAAACCTATGTCGGAATTGAGTCTCTGTGTGTACAAAATTTTCTGAGAAGTAGCCATTCATCAATCATAGATGTCCATCTTCACGATTGTGATTAATAACTCTTCTAGGCCTTCTGTGTTGACTATTGTTGCCTCCTTGTTGTTGCATCGCACGTAAGTAGTTCATGATTTGTTCATCATTATCATCGTCAAGTGTTTCATAAACAATTTGTTTCCAAACTCTATGAAAGTCATTATTTTGATATGTTGTATGAATGATTGATTACATAAACGAGTAAAAGAAGAATATTGTTTGAAGGAGACGTACAACAACGAATGAGAATTGAATAGTTAAATAGCAAATTATACAACGGTTAGTTTTGCAACGACTACTTATGCAACGGATAGTTTCATAACGGCTAGTTTTATAACGACTATTTCATAACAACTAGTTTTGTAACGACTACTTATGCAACGACTAGTTTCATAACAACACTATGGTTACAAATGAAAAAAGAAGACAAGTCAAACACAATTCCTAAAAATTCAAATTAAAATACGGATACAACAAATTAAAACTACCTATGAAATAATACTAG